>NC_080425.1:56760729-57060729 GCF_029873635.1 Malania oleifera
CGAAACTTAATGAACCCATAGTCATAGTATTTGCCTTGAACAACTGCCCTACAACCTGGTGACTTCTTGAATCCAAGTAATAATCCTTGATAGTATATGCACGTGGAGGAGGTTTCGTTGCAAAAATGCTACTAGATTTGAAAACAAACATACTAGAACGTGATGAAATCATCAAGGTAGGAGTAAGAAAGCATATAACCTCTAGTAAATGCTTTCTTTTCTACCCTTGAGAATAAGAAAAAGAGAGTTATTATTTATATGAGGAACAGAGTGACACAAATCACCTAGGCTGTTGTGAGATGCGAATCATGGTGGGAACTCTATAAAAATAGTCAAAGTCAATAAAAATGGTTCCTCTGATGAAACGGTCTTATGATGTTCAAAAATGTCTATCTAATGAGCATTGCTCATGAGACAACAAGAAATAGTCAATGATCGCCAAAAAATTGACCTACCTGATGAGTACCATTGAATGAGATCCAAAAGTATCCATCCAAGTGACACTACAAATGCGGCTACCATAGATGGATATTGTTCAACAAAATATTGGTCCATCGATTAACACTGCTCATTAGGCCCAAAAATGCATATGTGATGAGTATTACTCATGAGTGCAAACAAAAAAAAAAAAAGAAGCACTATTTGACAAAATTAGTCATTTGATGGTATGCTGATGAGGCCCCAAGAAATGACCATACAATAACGCATTGCTCCATAAGCAACAATGTAGCCTTGTTCGAACAAAGTATTTGACCCATCTGATGAACATCACTCATGAGACCTAAAAATGTTTATTTGATAAGCACCGTTTTTGAAGCATAGGAACGTTACTTTCTGGTACAAAGTTAGCTCTCTCTATGAGTACCGTTCATGAGGCCTAAAAATGCCATCTCGATACCTCGCTTAAAATGACACAAACAGGCATGCTTAACAAAAATTGGCCCATTTGATGAACTTTGCTTCGATACAAAATTCTCATTCATAAGCAAACCGTTCATAAGACAACAAAAATAGACTGCTTGACATCAAGTAGTGGCTCCTCTGTGAATACTGTTCATGAGGCCCAAGTGTCCATTTTAATTACTTAATTTGAATCTCGTGATAATAAAAGGAGATGCTAATTACTCTTCGATCAAAAAGGTAACTCTAATACTCGATAGTATGGGGCAACTAATATAATCTAAAATAGATTCTGACATAAATTTTACAGTTACTTATGTAAGAACCACAAAATAAAATACATCAAGGAATTAATGAAAAAGAGTAACTCTTTATTAAAGCATGGGGTTAGCACACCAATCTTACTCCCCAATTACATATCCAAAATGTAACTCCTACAATCCATTAGTAAGGACACCACTGGGAGGTATCCTGAATGCCTACAAAAAAGGTCCCCTAGAAGGTAAGCATCTCATCCGTTCTCATTCACTCATTTGCCTGTTATGATAATATAATCCTTTCAAATTTCTTACTTTAGGCATCATAATGATTCCCTCAAGTACACCCTGTTTTCCAAAACCATTTCTCCTTAGTCCTTGAGAGATGATCGAAGTCGTGATCAATCCAAATTCTCATAGATAATTTGTGGCATAGTATAAAACATCATCTAATCATTAATATAATGAAGGTTTCTAATTAATTAAATATTATTTATTGTACAAGTAAAGATATTTGAAGGCATGATGGTTAAATAATATTGTTGTAATTTTAATTTTTATATAATTTCATAAGCACTTGTAATATTTCTATACTTTTGAGAGTTTCGTTAAAAATTTTTGAAATTTCATAGATTTGTAATGGACTTATTGAATTTTTGATGAAAATTATGCAAGGTGGAAGTTGAAAGCCATTTCGATTTTGGGGTGAGAAAGTAAAAATTTTAAACATTTTGTGAAAATTTAAAGATCTGTTGCAGATTATTCTACAAGTATTTTTTTTCAAAAAAAAAAAGCTGTCTAGCATGGACTGACCTAAACATCCTATTTATGTCTAAAACTGAAAAACTACTTCGCCTAATTAAGAGAACAACTAAAATTTCACTTGTATAGGTTCCAAATATTATATTTGTAATCGGTGGATTTCAATTGTTAGTGGAGGACTAGTTTCCCCTTGAAAGTTTTTCTCTGTTTTGAAACGAGTGCTTACATTTTTATCTTCAAGGATAAAATTGCCGCCGCTGGGAATCATTTTTGTTTGGTTCACTTGGTAAAGTTTTTAGAATTTAACATTAAAATACCTGTTAAGATAGCAGCCTATTTCAATGTTATTTTTTTTTATATTTGGATTTCTAATCTTGGATTTTGATGGATGGGATAAATTTTAAATATATTTTACACCTCTGACATTTTATTTAAAATCTAATATAACTTCAAATTCAAGGTCTTTACAAGACATAAGGTTATGAGAATAATAATTCATCATTCCTTCAAAGATTACTCAATGGTAAATTCAAGGTATTTTCCTGATAAATGGCAAGAATATTGTCTTGGGCTTTGATTTTTGGTTTAGATAATAGTTTAGATTAATGGAAAAGATAGAGGGGTCGGTCCTTATTCTAGTGATAATAGTTGAATGTGCAAAGAGCCTGAACAGTTTTTAAAAAAAGTGCACATAATATAATATAATAATATAATAATAATACTAATATTATTATTATTATTATTATTATATATAAAGTAATTCCAAAATTTAAAATAATAATTATTGTTTTTTAATAATAAAAATAATAGCCTCAAAAATAACTATTTAAAATCCTAATAATAGACTTCTTATTTTTTTTTGTTTTTTTGGGGTTTAGTCATTAACGAAGGAATAATTTGGTTTTGTGAACAACGATGCAAGATCCAAGCGTCCCACAGCGAAGTATTAAGGAAGGGCTCATATCAAATTTATTGTTTCAAAATGACTTTTTTTTTATAAAAAAATGATGTTTGGCTTAAATTGGGATAAGTGTTTTTAAGTGGTTTTTAAAGCAATTAATAATAACTTTTGGGTCGCTTATAAGTACACCAAAAAATTGAAAATTGCATCAAATCGGATTGAAATTTTTTGGTATCCGGTTTCAGTTTCCGATTCTAGGACATTCAAATTTTCAATTTGGTTTTGGTTTCATAAATATAATTTAAATGAAAATTGAAAAATTGATTTAAATGTAAAAAATTATCAATTAATAAATCTTATGTTAAATGATTGGTCCATTACAATTAGTAGGTAATCACATCACACTAGAATATGCGCCCTCCTTAAATAAATTTTACAAAAATACTGGTTTGACTTAGGGGGTTCAAAACGGATCGAAACTCGATGGGTGACTTGTGCTCCGCCCTGTTTAAAAAAACCTTAAAAAAAACCGAATTTTATGTTAATCCAGTTGATCCTTTATAAACATGTCCACTCGGACCTGACCCGTTATTATATGGGTTACTAGTTCTATTTGGTCACCTGACGGGTGACTTGTTTATGACTGATTTAAAAAAAAAATAAGTGTGTTTTTTAATGCATTTTATTGAATGTTTAAAATTTTAAAGTAAATAAATTATATTTTGTAAAACGCATCTATTTGAGTTTACATAGTAGTCCCCATTAAGAATGGGTCAGCTCGAACCTAACCTCGTTACGGGAGGGAGGAACAAAACCGCGTAGAGAGGGGAGAGAAGAGCAACTAAAGAGAGAGCGAGAAATGGATTATGGGTGGAAGAGAGAGCCAGTTGGAATCGTCATAACCCCCCAAGGAAAGGGATAGGAGAGGAGGGACGAATCACAGGGGGGTGCGACCAAAAAACAGAACTCGAGAAGAAGGGAAGAACGGGAAAAGAGAGAGATTTTATATTACATCTTATCTAATTCCAATACAATACAAATCTAAATCTAAGGCACCTCCAAATATAGAACTAAGTTATTTTTAACATACTTTTTGGATATAATAGAAATATGGAATATAAGTATTGTCAATACTTGTAGACCGTGGATTGGGCGTCTCGGCAAAGATCGCGATCCAAATATGATTTATTGATCTTTATATGGAGTTGTCACTAGCCTTTTATTTGTTCAGGCTCGATTTAGTTCACCTAAATACTACTAATTAGTTGATTTTTTTTTTTTTTTTTAAATTCTCTTATTTTCAATGTCAAGAACAACAATACTAAAATTCCTTTTAGAATACTTTTGAAGTTTGCTTCCATCTAGATGTACAAAAGGGTTCTCAAGAGTTGCAAAAAAAGCCACTTACCTTAGAGCTAGGGAGGCCTTTAAAAAGACTTAAAAAAATGATCACCTATGATCATGTAAAGGGTTGTTTCCTAATATTAGAAGTCCACCGAAGTCTAAAGAAAAAAAAAAAGAAGTGCCTTTGCATCATAGAGATGTTGCCAACTTACCCACTTCCCATTCTAAATTTATGCAATGAAGTCAATGGGCTGCTATGGCGGCATTATTCTGATTGGCATGTTATTTCTCCATTCTACTATTCTTAAAGGCAGTATGATGTAGAATGCAATGAAAAACTATATATTGAACGTTTAAAAATATAAACATCAATTTCGTTCCGTTCCATTCTCGCATACCAAATGTCATGTGTGCCAGAGGTGATCTTCGAACCACTTCAACTCTATATATATATATATATATATATATGAATTAATGGAGTCACCATAATCTATTATTTTCCTAAATGTGATTAAATCACCTAATAGCTACCAATTGATTGGTATTTAAGCTAAATCTAGTTACAAGGAATTGGAAATGATGATTTGTGATACTGAATTTAGCTTGAGTATAGTTATGTGAAAGGGAAGGAAATAGTGCCCCCTACACATTAAAGTAAGAGTTTTTCAAGTTGAATTAAATGACATGCAATTAGCTCTTATTTCTTTTAATTACCAACTTTTAAATATTGAATCATCTAGGATTCCATTCAAGCATAGGCAGTTCATTTTTACCTCAGGAAAACCTAAAGGGGACCAGTTGCCTCTAATCCAAGCTCTTGTCGTCAAATTGATTTTAAATTTTTATCAAGTTTACTTAGACTACCAACCTTTAATATTGAAACCGCTTGTAGACAAGAGGCTCCCAAGAAGGCTCGGCGTAATAAAAATTGACCCTAAATCCCGAATAAAGCCCTTTTTCAAAATTTAGATCCTAATTCCCCAATTGAGTCCTTTTGATTTCAGAAAGTCAAGTCCCTTAAAAATGACACATCCAAGTCTTGAGTTTTCAAAATAGAGTTTCTCAACTTCTAAAAATAAATGGGTTTGTTATTGTCCTTTGGTATATTAATTGCAAAATTTAATCTCTGTCAATTAAGTCCCTGTGATTGAGTCCTATAATAATTTGTCCCTACTAAACTAGGTTTCTTTAACCATTAGTTAAATTTAAGATTGTTTCTTTTATTAGGTTTTCAAAAATTTTGGAGTCCCGTAATTGAGTGTTCTTAGAACTTTGAGTTGAATTCTTTAATTTTGAAAAAAAAATTATTAAAATAAAAATCAAGTCGAGATTTTAATTGAGTTTTAGGTTTTAAGTTGGGTTCTTCAAAATTTTCACATTGAGATTTCTAATAGAATTTTTCCATCTCTGGATTAAGTCTTTGATTTTTGGTTTTTAATTTTGAAAACCCAGGGTATTCCATGGGGGATTAAAGTCACATTTTAATTTCTAATTGGGTTCTGTTTAGGCACAATTGGTCAAACAAATATTGGGTCAAAGTTGAAAAACACACATGAGGTCATTTTATTAGAAAGAGGACATGTGTCCCACTATAAGAGCCAGGTACATGAGTAAGGTGCAGTGTGCAACAGGAGGGTACAAAATGACACATAAAAAGGTGTACAAATAATGGTTGCAGCGGAAGCAACCCGAGGGTACATGCATACAGAAAATAATAAATACAAAAAGAAATACAATAAAACATAGGTAAAAATTCCATGCCCTCCGATCCCTGCCATCCACCTAGACCTCCCTTGTTCACCTGCGCACAAAAAGGAGAAAACACATCAGCAGAAAAAATTACAAATTAAAAAAATTAAAAAAAAAAAAAAAAAAAAAACAAAAAACACAAGCAACCAATCCTTGATTGCCATTTGGAGCATCCATGCATCCCTCAAAACACCTGCACGCAGAAAAAACACGGTTAGTTAGTAACAGAAAATTTCAAAATAAAATAAAAACTCAGAAAAGGAAAAATCACGTGGGCAAGAATAATTCCCTATCAGGTTCATTAGAAGGGAATATTGTTAGGAGAATTTGGCCACTTGGACCCCTGAGCCTCCCTATAAATAGGAAGGCTCGCATTATAGTTAGACCACCATAAAAGAACTAGAGAAACCCTGCGCATATTGAGAGGAAAAAGAGAGAAAAAGAGTGTTAAAAAAAAAAAAAAAAACTTTATAGAAACTCTATAAAGATCAAGAGAAGAAGGAAGGAAGCTCTGCAAAAACCTTGCAGAGAATTGGAGAAATTAGAAGGAGAGCAGAGAAACTCTGCAGAAGCAGAGAGCAGAGAAGCAGATTGCAAAAGCTCGCCAGACACTCATAAAGAACTCGAGGACAATCCAAAACCCCTGAAGCAAAGACTAGAGACCAAAAGGCAAATTCGAACTTACCCTCAAGAGAAGAAGACTAGAGGAAAGGGAAGGCTAAGGTAATATTTCTATGTCCTCCTACTTAGGCTTCGGGTTCATTCATGAACCTCCCACCATGAACTTGATAGCTCAGACCCGTACCCGTATTGAGGTCTGAACCCCTTGTCCAAGCTCCTAACCGTGTTACCCAAGCTTCTAACCCGAATAAGGGTTCAGACCTTCTAATTCGAATCAAACCCACAACCTGAGGGCCCATTCGTTTTCATTTAGCCCATTTCGGATTTTTAAAATAGAGCCCAATTAAAAAAAAAAACAACCTAGCCCACAAGGGTTTTTAAAACCAAAGCCCATACTCATTTTTTAAAAATCAGCTCACAATCGTTTTTGAAAACCTAGCCCATAAAGGTTTTTTTTAAAACCAGCCCACAATAGTTTTTGAAAACTCGGCTCGCGCATGTTTTAAGTTAGGTCCAACTCATTTAACCACCCAAACCAAAACCCTTTTTGAAAACAGTCGGGATCCAAAATCTATTCCACTAAACAAAGCCCACACATACACTAGCTCACCACACGTGTACAATCTCACCCAGCCTGACTCGAGTTGAGCTGAATCTCATGACTCACTGGGTTGACTCGTGTGAGTTAAACCAGGTATGAATCATTGAGGATAAGATGAGTTGACTCATCTTCACCCCTAACCCTAAAACCTAACCCTAACCCTAAGACCTACAACTCAACACACAAACAATAGTAATAACAAATCACATGCATCACACATCCAAAAAATGATCATAAACGAAGAAAACAAAAAGAGGATGAGAGGAATACTTAGCTTTCCATCCAATTGAGCTTTGGATTAGACCTATTGCTTAGGTTTTGTACTCAGTTTTTCCCCCAATGCTCCAATCGCCAACTCCATCTTGCCGAAACCCTAAGGTCTTAGGAAGTTGCCTGAGACTTAAATAGCTGGGAGGTAGGTTTCAAAGGGATTAGGGTTTCGGTTTGAGGAGCCTGAGAAGAAAAAATAGAAAGGGGATCTTAGAAAGAGAGACAGGAGACAGAAGAAAGGGGAGACCTCAGGTGTTTAGTTAGGGTTTCTTTCGAGGAAGTTACAGAGGGTGGTCTAGGCTTTAGGAAAGGAATGGAGGAACAAAAGAGAGAGGAGATCGGAGAGGTTAAGATAAGGATTTAGGGCTTTCGGACTTGCAAAAAAGAGTGGGAGGAAGCTTGCAGAAACCATTAGGGTTTTTGGTTCGCAAAGGAACAAAGCAGAGAGAGCGAGCGCGAGGAGATGAGAGAGAGAGCCAGAGAGAGAGCGAGAGATAATAGATATATCGTCTATATTAGCAGAAGAGTTCGAGAGAATAACTGATGAGAGAGGGAGAGCTATGAAGAGAAAATGACAAAAATGAAAGGAGAAGGAAAATTTTGGCTTAAGTATCTTAAGCCTTGAGACCTTTGGATTGCAACACGTGTAGCACCTCTGGTCGTTCAATTAGAAAGCCACGTAGCCCTCTTCATCACATCCATCATGTGTTTCCTCACAGCGGTTATGATTAAGCCAGGCCATCAATCCATGCATGCACAAGTCTCAATCGTTGGATCTTTGCCCCGCATTAAGGGCTGGGATTGCATTATGTCAGGAGTAACCATCGGTGTCTGTGCCTTCATTCGCCAAGTGACATGTGGGTTGCCTACTCCCCACGCGCAAATGACTCCTTACCAACCCTTGGATCTCTGTTTTCAAAGGACGCCTGAGATGTTGCCATATAGCCGATCCTCACCCGCGTGCGTGCACCCTTCACTCGTAGATAGACATGTGTCAATGGCCTTGACTAGGCCTTAAACGGGTTCCCCCCCCCCCCCCAGACTAGTCAACGTTTGACCGGTTCGCTACCCCCCTGAACCTATTTTCATTGGTTTTCTCTTTTTATTTTAAATACTTATATAATTCATTTAAAATTCACCAAAAATCCACAAAAATTACAAAAAAAAAAAAAAAAAAATTCAGAAAAATCACAAAAAAAAAGAAGAAGAAAAATTAGGGGGAAAATTTCAAAAAACATTTTCATACTTAACTTTCATCATTTTGCCTTAATTACCTTTTCGTTATTTAACCAACATTCAGGAAAAAAATGTGAAAAATCACAAAAAAAAAAAAAAGAAAAAGAAAAATTAGAAAAAAACATTTTTGAGATCTAGAAAATTATTTTGCAATTTTTTTCATCCCGAATAAGGCCCAAAACCTCCTGGAATATTATTTTCATACTTAAAAAAATTCTACGAAATTTCAAATATACCGGGAGTGTATTTTAATTGCCTAATTTTTTGATTTTCCAATCCCGATGATTACAATAGGAGGCATTGAACTCTTCGAAGTACGATATGCCCTAATTCTGAGGGAATACTTATATAGTATTTATTTTGTGCATTTCTTTACACTTTTTTAAAAGGGAGTAATTTCAAAAGCTTATTAAATTTAATTTGTGGGATAATTTTTGATTAATTAGGTACCGTTTATAAGAACAGGCGTGTAAGGGGTGCTCATACCTTCCCCTTGTGTAACCGAACTCCCGATCCTGGCTTTGGTAACGTGACTGATTCTACCCTTAATTGGGTAATAATCAAGTGTTCTAACCACACTAAAAGGTTAGTAGTGACTCTATTACAATTTGTTTTCCATGAAAATATCATTTTTAAAATCACATCTTGTCCCAATTTGTGTTCGGAAACGTCGCGATAGCTTGGCAACTCCGCTGGGGATGCTGAGACCATTACCTTTTTTACACCTTGTCCAAGTCCCCATTCGGGAATGTCGCGACACCACTCATACCTTTCTTAAATTACGTTTAAGTGAGGTCTAAGTACCTCGATCAGCACATTTTCAATTATAGGGGACACAAGCACACACACAAATACTTTAAACACTTAGAAAAAAGTCTTATTTTTTTACGGGGTTAACCCAAAAATATACCTTCATATGATTTTGCATCAAATTTGCTCAAATTGTAATTAGTATTCAAGATAAAAAATTTACAACCAAAAATCTTAAAATATCCAATTTTTTGTTTTCTTTAGTACCAAAGTTCAAAAGTGTTTTTTTGATAATAGGACAAACAAAGACTCAATTTAGAATATGTATTAACAGCTTCACACAAAAAATACTTAGGAAGCTTGGTTCATTAAGCATAGTTCTAGCCATTTCTTGTAAGGTGTTATTTCTCCTTTCAACAACTCTATTTTTTTTGTGGGGTTCTAGGTATAGAAAAGTTATGTTCATACCCATAATTATTGTAAAGACTCAAATTCATGATTTTCAAATTCTCAACCGTGATCACTTCTAATTTTAAAAATAATATAGTCTTTTCATTTTGAACACTTTTACAAAAATTTTCAAATTATGAACAAGCCTCATTCTTATGTGCCAAAAATAATACCTATGTGAACTATGAAAAATCGTCAACAATCACAAATGCATAGTATTTTCTACTAAGTGAAGCTACTTGTGAAGGGTCCAATAAGTCCAAATGAACTAGTTGCAAAGGTCTAGACATTGAAACCACATTGTTGGATTGAAAAGATATTTTCTTTTGTTTTCCAAATCAGCAAGGGTCACACACTTTATCTTTAGAAAACTTGATTTTTGGAAAGATCACTTATGAGGTTTTTCCTAGAAAGTTTTGATAATGAATCCATGCTACAATGACCAAGCCTTTTATGTAATAACCAAGAATCCTCATTCAAGACACTCAAGCACTTAACATTTTGACCAATTAAGTCATTAAAATCAATGGTATAAACATTATCATCTCTAAGAGAAACAAAAACTAAATTATTGTTTTGATTAAAAACTTTACACACATTGTTTTGAAAATATACTTTATAACCTTTATAAAAAAAATTGACTAATGCAAAGTAAATTGTGCTTTAAATCATCAACATATAAGACATTATCTATAGAGAGAGTGTTAGAAATACAAACTTCTCTAATATCAATTATCTTTCTCCTGGCATTGTCTCCGAAGGTTACATGTCTTTCATCTATCTTGTTGATTGAGTGAGACATGTTATAGTCTCCCGTCATGTGTCTTCAACATCCACTATCCAAAAATCACTTGTTGCCTTTTTTTTTGTGCACTTAAGACAATGTACCCACACTTTCTTGGGTCCTAAAATGTTAGCATATGTTCCTTTTGGAATCCAAATAGCAATAATATTGCACTTTTAATTAAATCTATAACTTTTAGGCAACAAAACTCTTTTTGGTCCTATAATTGAATTCTTCTTTAGAGAACAATAATTTACGTAGTGTCCTTTTGATCCACAATTATAACATGTTACAAGAGGGCAATGCTTATGAGAACCTTTAACAGAATAGTTTTTATAAAACTTTTGGCCTTGGCCAACCTTATAGTCCATTCCGATTATATCAAAACAGCATCTTTGTGTTACCAAAATTTTATCTAAATTTTCTTTTCCTTGGGTGAACTTTGCTAATGCAATTGTAATTTCATCCACCATTTTTTTCAATGCATCATATGATTCATTTTTAGAACATGAAACAACTTGTGTTTTCAAAGAACCATTTTTTTTAATCAATTCATCTTTTTTTTTTTTAGCAAGCTTTCACATTTCTTTTGTAAAATTTCATTTTCTAGAGTAATTTTGTAAAGCTTTCTTTTTGTTTCTTTACAAATTGCTTCTAAATTATAAAATTGATTTTATATCATCACATACATTTGATAATTCTACACAAGATAAATAAGAGGGAAGTAGATAGTACCTTATATTATCTTGGAATACCATATGGCATAGATTGGCCTTGTGTTCATTGCTTGATTCATCTTCCGAGCTACTATCTTCACTCACATCCTACGAGGTTTCTTTCATTGCCTTTTTCCCTTTCTTCTTGTCTATCTTGTATTTGCTTAGGAGTGGCCAATCTAGCTTGATATGTCTAGGCTTCTTGCATTCATAGCATATAACTTCCTTTTGACTTGATTCTTCAAGTTTATCTCCTTTCTTTGAGAATCACCGAAATGGTTTCTTTCTTTTTAGTATTCTTGAGATTCTCCTGGCGACTTGGGTCATTTCTTCATCACTTTCATCATAGCAATCTTCGGAGTCCTCTTCTGAAGTAGACTTAAGGGCGATAGACTTCTTACTCCTTGGTTCTTCTTGATCAAATTTGCTCATTGCTATTTCATAAGTCATAAATGACCGAAAAAGCTTAGCTATCCCTAGATTTGCAAGGTTTTTTTGACTCTACAATGATGGTGACTTTCGATTCCTACCTCTTTGGTAAAGGCATTATGACTTTGTTTACCAAATCGGTGTTTGAGTATTCTCTACCAAGGGACTTCAAATTGTTAATAATATTAGTAAAACAGGTAAACATTTGAGAAATATTTCTATCAATTTGCATTTGAAACATTTCATATTCATGTACAAGCATACAAATTTTAGTTTCTTTAACTTGGTTTGTGCTGTCATATGTGACTTCAAATTTAACCCATACTTCTTTAGCCGAGTTACAAGAGGATATTCTACTAAACTCATTTGCATCTAAAACGCAATAAAGAATGTTCATTACTCAAGCATTTACTTGGAGTAGCTTGAGATCATTATCATCCCATTCATTTTTCAACTTGGGTAAACTAGTATTTTCTACCTTTTTTCCTAGGAATATGTGGTCCCTTTTTGGTGACATTGCACATATCATAACAGTTTTCTTGAATGAAAATTCTCATCCTAATTTTCCAAAAGTTGTAATTCATGCCATTAAACAATGGTGGTTCAATGGCAAATTGTCCCTCGGGCAAGGTCATGCTAATTGGGGTTTCCATGGATGTGTGATCTTTCGCAAGAGACTTGCTAAGGTCAATATCTTGAGCTTAGCTCTTATACCAATTTCCTTTAGGAAACCCAAGAGTGGGGTGAATTCGGTCTTTTTCTAATTTTTATGACCCATACTCTTTTTATCAAACTTTTGGTGAGTCATAGTCTAGTATATATATTCAAGTGAATGTGTTGCGGAAGTATAGATAAGAGTAAGTTTATGTTCACTCACAACTCACCCTAAATGCTTCAATAACCTAGGATAATGTATGAAATATAAACAAACACAATTGAGCAATTAATTCAATCAAATAATAAGTAATGTAAGAGAGGAGGGAGGGAAATTCTCAAACTATTTTATAGTGGTTTGGTCTCCTTCACGAGCACCTACATCCACTCTCTTAATCAAACCCAAGTCGAGGTTCCACTAGCAAACTTCTTGCCTTTCAACCAAGGCAAGAGCACAATTACATTATCTACCTTTTCACTAGGGCTATAATACAATATGAGCCCTTCTCCAAGGCTCAAACAAAACTTACAAAAATGAAAAATTACAAATAATATGTGGCTTAATATCTCTAAGTATATTTATTCCACAACTCAAGCTTACAACTCAAAAGATTTCAAAGAAATGAGACTTAAAACTTGAAGAGAGCTAAAACTAATGAAAAAAAGTTTTACAAGAAAGTGTTCTCTTAAGCAAGAACAAAACACTCTATGACTTCGAAATATGAAGGAGAATGGGAGACAAATTTAATAGCAATTTCTCTTATCATTCTTCCTTGAAATTAGACTCCTTTTATAGCCAAATTGTCCACTAGACATTTGAAGAGAGTTTGACTCCATGTGATTAAAGTTGGAACTAAACAATCAATGATATGACAAGAAATCTAGTTTTTAGGTGAGATGATACATATTATACAATCACAAATAGTCATGTAATTGCCAAATAAAATTCTATGAAAATTAGTTTTAACTTATCAACAAGTCTAGTTTCCAAAAAATAGAAAAGAATCATACCAATTGGAGTAGTCGTTGAAGAGATAAAATTCAAACACTAATGATATGTTAAGCTACTTTTTCGACAGAGAATAGAATATGTTGGTTGATTTGCACAATTCATAACAAATTGAATATTCATTCAACTTAAGTGTGTCACATCGTTCTGCAATCCTGATGTGCTCCTAAAATGCACTATTTTAGGCCCCCATTTACATATGTTTTGTTCTCAATTCTATTGTATTT
Source organism: Malania oleifera (assembly GCF_029873635.1). NCBI lineage: Eukaryota > Viridiplantae > Streptophyta > Magnoliopsida > Santalales > Ximeniaceae > Malania > Malania oleifera. Next base: position 56,774,390 of record NC_080425.1, read on the forward strand.
ATCCTTTCTTATCATAGTTCGGAGTTATGCATGGTGTGTTCATGTTTCAAGAAAATGGAGCTTAAACTAAGGAGTTAGGCAATGCGAGAAGCCAAGGAAGTAAATAGGAAGCACAAGGCTCAACCAAGTGCTCAAGCAAGTCTCCAAAGCCTTGGTCCATCAAAGCAAACAAGACCTTCCTCAACCAGGAGAAGGAGACAAAAGTTGTGATGATTGTCCTAGCTGACCATGGAAGAAAAATATATAGAGAAAAGAATGAGCAGAAAAGAAAGAAAAAAAAGAAAAGAGAAAAGTACATAGATATCTGCTCCAAAAACAAAATGGTCAAGCTAGGGACACAACACACCACATGTAATGACTCGAATAATAATAATGTAATTTAAATAGAGAAGAGGGGAAATGGAAACGGTAACAGAAGGAGGCAGTCGACTTTGTTGACAAACGTGAAACGTTCGTCGATGACATTGTACTTTGGGAGAAATGACTAAGGAATTTATTAGGTCCTCGTCAATGAACACAAGGGATTCGTCGATGAGGGTACAAGAGGGCCTCATCGAAAAAGACAAGTTTCGTCAATGAGAAGATACCGAGAGAGTATTTTGGGCAAATATGAAATTTGTCAACGAAGGTGTAGGTTCGTCGACGAACTCTCTACAGGACTCGTCAACGAGGTGACGTGTCTCGTCGATGAATCCGACCCTACAAATAGTGCAAAAAACTCGAATTTACGCAGAAAATAACAAACCCTCACACACACTCTCTCTCCCCCTTCAGTTTCTCTCTCCTCTCTCTTTGATTCCGGCTCCGTCGCTCACCAAATCGACGATCTAAAGCCACCACGACGCTCCTGGAAAAGTTCTTTCCAAATCTAGCGGAGTGGATCGTTTGTGGAAGCTAGTCAAAAATCATCCCTGAGTTGAGGTAAGACTTTTTATGCCAAATTTGGTCTTACCATAGTTATAGAAAATGATATTCATGTGAAAATACTGAAGTTTAATTCTGTGAGTTGTCGATTTCAGGGTGTTGAATAGGAAATCTTATGGGTGTGAGACCAAAGTTTATAGGGGCTTTTCTCAGTAGCCAGGTAAGGGAATAAACTAAAGCAGTTATTGTCCATGCAAATTATTATTATTTATCAGTAGATTAATTTTGAGGAAAGCATGTATTATATCAGTATATTATGAAGGAAATGTACATTTGGAAAATACTGCTATTATGTTGAAATGTATATATATATATGTATAAGATGCCATAAATTATGATTTTAGAATATAAAGTATAGTTTTATACAGCAAATGTGTGGCATGAATATTACTTTACGTGAGAAGTATTATGATATGACTATGTTATGAATGAAGCATGTTTTCAGGAATATGAAATATTATAGTACAAAATGATGTTGAAAATATATGATAATTGATTTATTATTCAGAATGATATGTATGAGATATTCGGCGCAAGGCCGTGATTGATAGCCAGTGCGAGGCCGTGTTTTATGTATAATTTTGGCACGAGGCTGTATTTATGAAATGTTTGGCCCGAGGCCGTATTTATGAAATGTTCGGCACGAGGCTGTATTTATGAAATTATAGAAATGCTATCAATTCATTTATGTTAAACGCTATATTATCATGTATTATATGTTATCAAAACCCGGATGTTAATTTAGTTCAGTTCAGGAGCTCAGTACCGTAGCTTATAGATCAGATATCTATGATCATATTGGTGCTAACCACCCCACGAGGGGGTGGGAGATGGATAGTCGATGTGACTTTCAGTGTAGGGTGTAGACGTCCACTTGGAAGTTTGGACCAGGGTGTGGTGGGTCCATCGTACTTACAGACATTTTTTACTCGGCAGTGGTCGGCCAACCATGGTCGGGTCCCACCTTCAGGCTACACAACCCGTTATAGGGGGTAATACATGACATCGGCTAGCTATTCATCTTGGGTATGTTTTTAAGTATTATTAGATATTCCAGACAGTTATGATTAGTATGATGTATTAGAAATATGAAAGTATATGTTTTTGCAATTATGAAATGATGAATGCTTTCTAGTATGAAGTTTGTACTGTATATCTATATTTTCATTAAGTATTCATGTTGTCACACAGCTGTATTTAGTTTATTTTCCCTTACTGAGAAGTGTCTCACGAAACCCAGAAAAACTGACGGAGTGTGGCCGCCATTGAGTTTATCGAGTTACCCCGTTGGGAGGGTAAGTCTTATATTAGGGTCAGGAGATTTTTGTTGTGGGATCCTAGATGTATTTTTGATACTTTAAGGTTGTATATGAACACAGTATTTTGGGATTAGAGTAGATTCTAGTATTATGAATTATAGGTTGATGGTTGTGATTTATATTTACTGCTGCTTAGGTTTCCGTTGTGTTTGACAGGTGTCTTTGATACCCACAGGTTTAGGTTGACCATTTTATTTATTCTGTTTCAATTTATATTAGAATAAGTAGGTTGTTACAGTTTGGTATCAGAGACTAGGATACTAGGTTCTGTAGATTCTAGAATGCAGTAGTAATAATAATATCGGAGTATAGGATAAGGGAATTTGAGGTTTGGTTTTGTAGTCTAGATGCAGGACTTTCATGGTGGTTTGTGTAATTATCCTGGGGTGACGATTTCAGGAAAGTCATGGTAAACTATCGTCGGTTTGGGTATCTAGGTTTCAAGATTGAACTTTGAATTAAGATCAAAAGAGATGAATTAATTAGGAGAATATATTATATGAGTTGGATGATATGTATAGTGAAGGGGGTTCTGAGTTAAGTTATTTATTTTTCAAGATAGACCCTGGTGGCAGTAGTGCCCACGCCAGTGGGAATGAGGGTGCTGGACCCTTAGGCGCTACGGGTAGTGATTCGGTTGCCGTCTTACATAGCATGGCACAGCAGGTTATGGCAGAAATTGTTAGGAATTCGAGGGAACATGGTGGTCCATTGTCAAGCCATGGTAGCACGATCGAGAAATTCATAAAGATGAATTCTCCAACTTTCTCTGGAGGAACAGATTCGGCATTCGTTGAAAACTAGGTGCAAAAGATTGAGAAAATATTTGCAGTGTTGTAGTGTTCTGAGGAGCAGAGGGTGCTATTTTCTACCTACAGACTGACTGGGGAGGCCGAGAGATGGTGGTTGACGGTGAAACTTTTAGAGCAGCGGAGGACTATACCTGTGGAGATGACATGGGAGCGATTTAAGGAGACATTTTTCGACAGGTATTTTTTGGCCTTGTCTAGGGAAGCAAAGATTAAGGAGTTCCTAAATTTGATGCAGGGATAGCAAACCGTACAATAGTACGCGGCGAGGTTGATCGAATTATCTCGCTTCACCCTGTACATTATACCAGATGAAGTAAAGAAAGTACGACAGTTTGAGAGAGGCCCGAGGAGATAAATATATAAGCAGGTATCGATATTGAAGTTGCATGATTTTGCTGAGGTGGTGGATAGAGCCACTATAGTAGAGATTGGAGAGCGGTTAGACGCTGAGAAGCAGAGGCAGAAGAAGAGATCCGCACCTTCCAATTCCCAGTAGGGAGTCGGCCGTGGTTCATGGAAGAGAGGTGGTTATTATAGAGACCAAAGGCAAGAGACTGGGAATCAGGATTTCTAGGGTGTGTAGCCATCTCCAGCTTGCCCGTTTTGCGGGAAGAGACACCTGGGGGAGTGTCGTGCTGGGTGAGGTGTTTGCTACAAGTGTGGGGAGCCAAGGCATATGATGAGGGACTGTTAGGCTCAGATTGGTGTTGCCTCTGCTCCTAGACCTACTCGAGGAGGCTACCAGGCGCCGCGTGGAGGCCAGCAGTAGAATATGGCTCCAGCTAGGGTTTTTGCTCTAACGTCGGGTGATGTTGAGGCAGCCGGCGACGTGGTGACAAGTACGGTTAATATGCTTTCATTTAAAGTTATTACACTTTTTGACTTAGGAACCACGCACTCGTTTGTGTCTTTGGAATGTGTTAAATTATGTGGGACTGAAACACAGACACTAGATGTTGAGTTATTAGTAGCTACACCAACCGGGTCAACAGTGAGATGTAGTAGGGTGCTTCGTGGTTGTCCAGTTGATGTTCAGGGGAGGATTCTATTTGCTGATTTGGTAGTGCTAGACATGCATGAGTTTGATATTAATTTCGGCATGGTTTGGCTAGCAGCTAATTTTGCCAGTATAGACTTCCATGCAAGAGAAATAATTTTTAGACCACCAAGAAGACTAGAATTCAGATTTACAGGGTCACAAGTGCAATCTCTACCTCAGATGGTTTCAGCCGTTTAGGCGAGGAGATTACTTTTGAGTGGTTGTCGGGGATTTGTAGCCTTTGTGAAAGAAATGTCAGAAAATGAATTAAAGTTTATTAATATGCCAGTGGTGAAGGAGTTTACAGATTTGTTTCCAGATGAATTGTCGGGTTTGCCACCTGATCGGGAGGTAGATTTTTCTATTGATCTACTTCTAGGTACAACGCCGAGCTCTAAAGCACCGTACCGAATGGTGCCAACAGAGTTGGCAGAACTGAAAGATCAGTTGCAGGATTTACTTGATAAAGGCTTCATACAACCTAGTGTATCTTCGTGGAGAGCTCCAATATTATTTGTAAAGAAGAAGGACAGGTCTATGAGGATGTACATAGATTATAGGGAGATTAATAAAGTGACCATCAAGAACAAGTATCCTCTACCCCGTATAGATGACTTGTTTGACCAGCTCCAGGGTACATAGGTATATTCTAAGATCAACCTCAGGTTAGGCTACCATCAGGTAAAGGTGAGAGCAAAAGATGTATCGAAGACGGCTTTCAGGACCAGATATGGACATTACGAGTTCCTGTTTATGCCATTTGTCCTGATGAATCCTCCTACAATATTTATAAATTTGATGAATAGGATCTTTCATCCATATTTTGACCAGTTCATTGTTGTTTCTATTGATGATGTACTGGTCTATTCGAGGAGCTATGAGGAACACGAGATACATTTGAGGCAGGTTTTGCAGATGCTCAAAGAAAATAAGTTGTATGCTAAGTTCAGTAAATGTGACTTCTGGCTCGAGAAAGTTGTATTTTGGGCCATGTTATCTCAAGAGACAGAATTTCTGTAGATCCCAGCAAGATTGAGGCGGTAGTAAATTGGGCTAGACCGAGGAACGTATAGGAGATCAAGAGTTTCTTGGAGTTAGTTGGATATTACCGTCATTTTGTCGAGGGATTCTCAGCTTTATCAGGACCTCTAACACGACTGACTAGAAAGAATTCCAGATTTGAATGGGACAATAGTTGTGAGCAGAGTTTTCAAGAATTGAAGTAGAGACTAGTCACAGCACCGGTATTAATCATCTTGTCTGGGGGTGAGGGTTATACTATCTATAGTGATGTGTCCTTAAAGGGACTTGGCCGTGTGTTGATGTAGCATGGTAGTGTGGTGGCGTATGCATCCAGATAGTTGAAAGAATACGAAAAGAACTACCCTACCCACAATCTTGAATTGGCTACAGTGGTACACACATTGAAAATTTGGAGGCATTACCTGTACGGCTAGCAGTGTGAGATTTTCTTCGACCACAAGAGCTTAAAGTATTTCTTCACCCAAAAAGAATTGAATATGTGGCAGAGAAGGTGGTTAAAGTTGATTAAGGATTTTCGATGTACTATCAATTACCACCCAGGGAAAGCAAATGTGGTAGCTGATGCACTAAGCAGGAAGTCTAGGGAATTAGCGTTGACGACTATAGAAATCCAACGTTTGGTCATGATGGATCTAGAGAGACTCGTCATTGAATTGATCGAGAGTAATCCTCCAGTATGTATCTCTAGCCTAGTAGTACAGCCTACTATGCAGGAAAGAATTACAGCTGTCCAGAAAGAAGACCCAGAATTAGTAGAGGTGATGGATAGAGTGCAGAGTGATTAGGGGGAGGAATTCAGTATTGCAAATGACAGAGCTTTGTAGTTTCGTTCCAGATTATGTGTTCCTGCTGATACTGACATTAGGAAGACTATTATGGAGGAGGCTCATAGATCTTTGTATATGGTTCATCCCGGCAGTACGAAAATGTACAGGGATTTGTGAGAGTTTTATTGGTGGAGTGGTATGAAGAGAGAGGTTGACAAGTATGTAGCCCAGTGTTTGACGTGCCAGCAGGTAAAAGTTGAGCACTAGAGGTCAGCGGGTTAGTTGCAGCCGTTATTTATCCTAGAGTGGAAGCGGGATCATATATCCATGGACTTTGTTTCAGGGCTTCCGTCGACATCTCATGGCCAGAATACGATTTGGGTGATAGTAAACCGGTTGACTAAGACTGCCCATTTTCTCCCTATCAAGATTAGCTATTCCCTCGGCTGTTTAGAAGAGATTTACGTCCAAGAGATAGTACGTTCTCATGGGGTGCCGGTATCTATAGTGTCAGATCGAGACCCGCGTTTCATGTCACGGTTTTGGAGAAGCTTGCAGGAAACTTTAGGGTCTCAGCTATCTTTCAGCACGACATTCCATCCTCAGTTAGACAAGCAGACTAAGAGGACGATATAGATACTAGAAGATATGCTCTGAGCATGTGTATTAGATTTTGGGGGTAGCTGGACTCAGTTCATTCCGGTGCTGGAATTCGCGTATAATAACAGTTACCAGTCCAGCATTGGTATGGCACCATTTGAGGCACTATACGGTAGGAGATGTCGATCTCCTTTGTATTGAGATGAGATGGGTGAGCAGCGAGTTATGGGGCAAAAGCTGGTACAGCAGGCGTACGATAAAGTTCGGCTCATCGGGGATAGAATCAGTGCAGCTCAGAGCCGACAGAAGAGTTATGCCAACAATCGCTGCAGGAATTTGGAGTTCAATGTTAGTGATCATGTATTTTTGAAGATAGCTAAGTTAAAAGGGGTTATGAGGTTTGGTAGAAAGGATAAACTTAGCCCTAGGTTTATCGGTCCATTCAAGATTTTAGAGAAAGTGGGGCCGGTGGCCTATAGGCTAGTTTTGCCACTTACACTATCCAAGATGCATGACGTATTTCACGTATCTATGTTAAGGAAATACGTCCTAAATCCTTCTCATATTATCAGCTATGGTGAGTTAGAAATCAGTGATTCGCTAGTTTATAAGGAGGTACCAGTACAGATTCTGGACAGAAAGGAACAAGAATTGCGTAATAAGAAGATTCCTTTGGTAAAAGTTCTATGGAGGAATCATGCAATAAAGAGGCTTCTTGGGAGCTCGAGGAGCAGATCAGAAAAAAATACTCGCAACTATTCTAGGATGTTTAGATGTAAGTAGGAAATGTAAATAAATATGTAATATTTCTTTTGTAGGTATATGTAATATTTTAGTTAGTAAGTGGTAATTTAGTTTTGGAGGAAAATTTTCTTTTGGTATATGTAATCTCCCAAGACTTGAAATGTAACTACGGTATTCCTCTACCATAAGTGAGGGTAAGTAATAAAATAAGTTGACCATTTTGCCTTAAAGGATGATGAATTATATGAATAGTAAATTTCAAGGACGAAATTTTATAAGGAGTGGAGAATGTAATGACCCGAATAATAATAATGTAATTTAAATAGAGAGGAGGGGAAATGGAAACGGTAACAAGAAGGAGGCAGTCGACAACATTGCACTTTGGGAGAATTGCTAAGGAATTTATCAGGTCTTCATCGACGAACACAGGGCATTTGTCGACGAGGGTACAAGAGGGCCTTGTCGACGAAGACAAGTTTCGTCAACGAGAAGATATCGAGAGAGGATTTTGGGGAAATCTGAAATTCATCAACAAAGGTGTAGGTTCTTCGACGAACTCTCTACAGGACTCGTCGATGAGGTGACATGTCTTGTCAATGAATCCGGCCCTATAAATAGTGCAAAAAACTCGGATTTACGCAGAAAATAACAAACCCTCACACTCTCTCTCTCTCCCTTCGGTTTCTCTCTCCGCTATCTTCGATTTGGCTCCATCACTCGCTGGATCGATGATCTAAGGCCACCATGACGCTCCTAGGGAAGTTCTCTCCAAATCTTCTGGAGCGGATCGTTGGTGGAAGTTAGTCAAAAATCATCCCTGAGTTGAGGTAAGGTTTTTTATGCCAAATTTGGTCTTACTGTAGTTATAGAAAATGATATTCATGTGAAAATACTGAAGTTTAGTTATGTGAGTTGTCAATTTTTGGGTGTTGAATAGGAAATCCTATGGGTGTGAGACCAGAGTTTATAGGGGCTTTTCTCAGTAGCCAGGTAAGGGAATAAACTAAAACAGTTATTTTCCATGAAAATTATTATTATTTATCAGTAAATTAATTTTGAGGAAAGCATGTATTATATCAGTATATTACGAAGGAAATGTACATTTGAGAAAATACTGATATTATGTTAAAATGTATATATATGTATGAGATGCCATAAATCATGATTTTATAATATAAAGTATAGTTTTATACAGCAAATGTGTGGCATGAATGTTACTTTATGTGAGAAGTATTATGATATGACTATGTTATGAATGAAGCATGTTTTCAGGAATATGAAATATTACAGTACAAAATGATGTTGAAAATATATGATAATTGATTTATTATTCAGAATGATATGTATGATATATTTGGCGCAAGGCCGTGATTGATAGCCGGAGCGAGGCCGTGTTTTATGTATGATTTCGGCACGAGGCCATATTTATGAAATGTTCGGCGCGAGGCCGTATTTATGAAATGTTCGGCACGAGGCCGTATTTATGAAATTATAGAAAATGCTATCAATCTATTTATGTTAAACGCTATATTATCATGTATTATATGTTATCAAAACCCGGACGTTAATTTAGTTCATTTCAGGAGCTCAGTACCGTAGCTTATAGATCAGATATCTATGATCATATTGGTGCTAACCACCCCACGAGGGGGTGGGAGATAGATAGTCGATGTGGCTTTCAATGTAGAGTGTAGATGTCCACTTGGAAGTCCGGACCAGGGTGTCGCGGCCCATCGTACTTACAGACATTTTTGACTCGACAGTGGTCGGCCAGCCATGGTCGGGTCGCACCTTCGGGCTACACAACCCGTTATGAGGGGTAATACATGACATCAGCTAGCTATTCATCTTGGGTATGTTTTTAAGTATTATTAGATATACCAGACAGTTATGATTAGTATGATGTATTAGAAATATGAAAGTATATGTTTTTGCAATTATGAAATGATGAATGTTTTCTAGTATGAAGTTTGTACTGTATATCTATATTTTCATTAAGTATTCATGTTGCTACACAACTGTATTTAGTTTATTTTCCCTTACTGAGAAGTATCTCACCCCCGAACATTAAATGATTTTCAGGAATAGGAGGATAAGTCTTATACTAGGGTCAGGAGATTTTTGTTGTGGGATCCTAGATGTATTTTTGATACTTTGAGGTTGTATATGAACACAATATTTTGGGATTATAGTAGACTCTAGTATTATGAATTATTGGTTGATGGTTGTAATTTATATTTACTGCTGCTTAGGTTTTCGCTGTGTTTGACAGGTGTCTCCGATACCCATGGGTTCGGGTTGACCATTTTATTTATTGTGTTTTAATTTATATTAAAATAAGTAGGTCGTTACACCACATCTCTGCATGTTTTAAGCTCTTTCGGTTGTTCTGATGCATATGTATAGATTCACCTATTGGCTAATGAATTAGCAATCTAAGGTGGCCTTGGTAGGATGTGGCGAGTAGGTGAGAAGGCGTCAGAGTCAAGTACCTGACACCTCGTTAATAGCCTGGATTCCATTCTTATGAGACTAGTCCACTCCATCTTCATCATTGGTTATTCGAAGCATATGAGATGTTTAACCATGCATGTTTTTCCTCACATATGAGAGTGACCCCATCTTCTTGAGTGTTTTTGAGAATATACCAGTGAGGCTGGGTCAAAGCAATCGTTCTGTAGGTGTCCGAGGGTGACCTAAGTGAGATGAATCATCCACTTTACACATGCCTTGTGATTGTGCTCGTTTATACTTGGATTTATATGATGATATTAACTCTAATTTGGAATAACTTGTTGATTCTCTTTGGGTTATGATTTTTTTGATGGCTATACAATATTAAGATGTGTATAAGAGATTTGCTTCGGAGTTGTCTTTATAATAGAGTTATTTACAGAAGAGCGTGATTGTACTATGGTTATACACTTGTATATGAATTGCATGATTGTGTTATTTGTTTCCTAATTAATTTTCATTGAACTTGGTGTTTGTGGGTATCACCCTGGAAACACTCATGAGACTATAACTCGTCCAATAAGGCCACCTAGGGGTTCAAAGCCTTATTACATATGGTAAATGCAATCGTGTTTCCTATGAAAGAGGAGGTAGATAGGAATTCGTTTATCTTTTATAGAATTTCCTTTGCTCGAGAACTAGCAAAGTGTAAGTTGGGGGTTGTGATGTGTTCCTAAAATGAACTATTTTAGGCCCCCATTTATGTATGTTTTGTTCTCAATTTTATTGTATTTATCTTTTCTTATCATAGTTCAGAGTTCTGCATGGTGTGTTCATGATTCATGAAAATGGAGCTTAAACTAAGGAGTTAAGCAATGCAAGAAGCCAAGGAAGCGAATGGGAAGCACAAGGCTCAACAAAGTACTTAATCAAGTCTCCAAAGCCTTGGTCCATCAAAGCAAACAATACCTTGCTCGACCATGGGGTGCGACCTGAAAAGTAAGGTGTACTTCAAAAATTGGGGGGGGGGGGGGAATTGGGTTTTTAAAATTTTCTTTGAAACCTTTTTTATTTTACAATTCTTTTGGTTAAGTATTAACCCCTTTTTCAATTTGAGTTAAATTTCAATCACACTCTACAACACAACAATTTCACAAGTACAATTAATTTGTAATAACCCATACTCAATCCAAGACTTAGTATTTATTGATGAATGATGATGATAATCAAAACTTAAATATTCAAATTCCAGCTTTTCAATATCAATCCAATCAATCAGGTAAGCTTGATATCACAATATGAAATAAAATAGAAAATTCAACCAAGCTTCCAAAATTTAAATATTGATATCAAATAAGTATCTTGCATTTAAGTATGTAACCAACCAATATATTAATGAGCTTTGGTATTAATCAATCAACGTACTCCCTTGCGGTTTCCGCAATATAATATTAATCAATCAACGTGCTCCTTTATGGTTTCCACAATTCCCAAAGGAAAATTAATTTTCAGTAAATTAAGTACACAACCACGCAATTTATATACATAGAAAATTAAAGAGAATAAGGAAGATAGTCACACTAAGATTTTTACGAGGTTCGACTATACCCGCCTACGTCCTCGCCTTAGGCAAACCACCCAAAGATTTCACTATACCGCTCTCTTGACTGGGCGGAGCAAACAATTTACACACTCCTTCAAGTAGGATAGAGTCCTCCTCTCCAAGAGATACCTCATGCTCGGTTAGCCAACGATTCAATCAACCCTAAATCATCAAAAACAACAAGAGAAAATTTTGTATACAATGACACTCTCAAAAGAGCTGATTAGTACAATTTGAATATCACAATATACTTCAATCAAATATCAATATATAAAGATGAAGATCAAGTGTATATCACCGGGTTCTTTTCTTAGATTGAATATTTCAAGTAGAGAACAAGAACCATGAGTAGTATCAGCAAGAACACAACAAAACTTTAGAAAAAGTTTTTCAATAATGGAGCTTTTGAATGTAAGAGTATATATTGATTTGCTGATTGTTGTTGGCATTTAATTCTTGGGTTTAACATGTATTTATAGATAGAAAAAGTAGTATTTCGTATTCCCCAAGTTGCTTTGACTATTCCCCAAGTTTTTACAAAGTTTGGGGGCCAAGTAAACGCTTTTGGAAACTTTCCCACACTGCTTTATTTCAAATTTTACGAAAGTCAATCGCCTATCAAAAAGTGTCAAGCGCCTGTCACTTAAAAAAACTAACGAATTTCAAAAGTCAATGCAGTGTCACGTGCCTGAGTATGTTCAGTCAGTCGCCTGACACAACCTCATAAACCAGTCTGTCGCCTAAGAATACTTAGTCAGTTGCCTGAGCTATCAGGGAACTGATTGCTTTAGGTGAACTTCTGCTTGAGAAGGTTCACACATTTGATAATGTAGCTGATATGTTGACAAAGCCTATCACAATGGAAAAGTTCAAGCATTGCTTGGACTTGATCAACATCTCTAGGTGCTAGATGCGTGAAGTGCCCAATCGAAGATCTTGGGTGGAGTAACGGGTATGCTTTAATTTAGTTTTCTCCTAGGTGGTGAATATTCACCAAGGTGAAGATTGTTGGAGATGTGGCTCATATTTGAGTGGAATACATGAACCGAGAAAGCATAGAGGAGCAATGAACAAAGGGAGATACCTATAGGAGGAAACCATCGCTGGTTTGCTCGATAGTTTGACATCAGCAAGGAAATCGTTGAAGGTTACCCTGAAACCGTCGACGATTATAGGAGCAGTCTACAAGGGAATTTCTTTCTATCTGAAATCGTCGACAGTTTGGTTCGACGTAAATATGGAAACTTGAATTGTAGATCAGTAGATTGGGGGGATTTGGGGGATTTTCCTTCGGGAATGGACATAGGACATTTTGTGGACATAGGGTATATATACATGTTTATATAACCCTAATGTAAACTTGAACAATCTGAATAGTGAAAAATCCGGTGTTGCTCTCGTGGACGTAGGCACATTGCTGAACCACATAAATCTTGTGTCTTTTGTCTAGTTTTTTTTCAATTACTTTGTGTGTGATTATGATATTGTGATTGCTTGATCCGTATATTCATCATTAATTGTGTTTACATCCATTGTTCTGGATTGATTTGAGTTGTGTGTGCTTCCACTACGTGTTCAACTCCAGCAGTTGGTATCTTTGTGTACCGATTGTCACCAACAAATCTCTTATCCTAAGTTCTCTTGATTTTTTGTTTACCTTATATTCTTCCACTGTTTTCTAAATATGCAATAGATGAAAGTATGCAAGCAAAGAAATTAGAGCTTCTAAATTTACATATGAACTTAAAAGTTCTTTTTATTTTTATTTATCAACCTTCATCTCAAAAATTAAATGAGGTATTTACATGAAACACAAACATTGTGTGTCATTAAAAAAGAAACAATATATAATGACATATATATGTGTTTGCCTTTTAAACTTAATTTATAAAAAGTGATGTAAGCAAAATAACTTCTTAGCCAATAAAATACCGTCCTTACAAAGCCCTAGGATATATCTATGATTAAGTCCAAAATACAAAGTAGGAAAGAGGACAACACTCTTGCGCAATGTTTGGTGTTGATCCCTATTTAAAATTTTAGAGAAAAAAAATTCCTTCCAAAATCTATAAAAAAATATATAGAAAATTTGTGAAAATTGTTTTTGGCAAACTAGGTTGCACTCAAGGTTGGCCCTTTCTCTTGGAATGTGGTACTCACTCTTGTTAGTCCACTAGGTTTCATGTTGATTTTGATGATGACAAAACAAATAAGAATTAGTGCACGTGTTTTATGAATTTGTGCTCCATGAATTATTAAGTGATAATTATTTTCTTTTATGTTTATATATGTGTAGACACCTCAATTTTAACCAGGCCATTTTGAAAACCCGATATAGTAAAAAGCTGACTTTGTATCCTAGGAATGGGAAGATCCTTTTCAAAATATCTAATCGAGTCCTGAGCTTTAAAAATTGAGTCTCAAATTTTAAATCGAGTCCCGGTTATTTTAAAATGAGTCCGATTATTTTTAATTGAGTCCTGATATTTTTAAATCAAGTCTCGGTGTTTTTAAATTGAGTTCAAGTGTTTTAATTGAGTTTTCTTATTTTAAATAGAGTCCCCATATTTTTTAGATCAAGTACGTTATTTTTCAACTTTTTAAGTGAGTTCCAAAATTTTGTTAGATCGAGTCTTTATTTTTATTTTTATTTTGGGCCTTGATTAAACGTAAAAGAAAAAAAAAGGGGGGGGGGGGGGAAGGGCTTTCGCATGGGCCATGCAATGCACGTACAACCCAGTTATAGCACTAGCAAGCGCGCGTGCACACACACACACACACACACACACACACACACTTATTTTTAGGGTTTTCTTAGGGTTTTAAGGTTTATAAAATGGGAGCCTTCATGGCCATAGAGACACTCCCAAGAGATGGCAACCGTAGCCTCTCTTCCATCTTTCTCTCTCTCTCTCTCTCCCTATCTTTCTCACGCACTGCCATAACCATAGGCCATCATCTCCAGCCATGAGCACAACCTCCACAACCCCGAAAATACTTCACACTCACGGCCATACACACTGATTACGGTTTAAATTGTGTAATTAGGTGTTTTAATTAATGCATTGAGGTGTATATTATTAATTAAATACCCAATTACTCTTAATATTTCAACATTGTTTTCTATTTATAACATTTTGTCTTTATTGAGTAATTTATGAATTTTTGGTATTTTTTATCGCAGAGCAATTATTGGAAGTAAAAATCGACACTACTTCGTATTTTGGGTGTAACATTCTCATTTGAGCTCTGATTGAGACGATTTAAAATTATGGGGAAAGCTAAGAAAGAGCTCTACGACTTTTATGTTTTGAGCTTTAAGAGATACGGGCTCTAAAATAGTCAAAATTGGGCTTGTTCACTAGGAAACAAAAAGAAGAAGAAAGAAAAAAAAATTAAATATACCATGATTCGACCCGGCCATGCAGTCGGGTCCTCTCCTATGTGCTGGGCTATGAGCCAAATTTGGATTGAAATGTTTTTTTTAAAGTCAAAAGGAGGAGCAACTTTAAGGGGGAGACAAAAAGGTGGGGTTGATATATTATTTTCTTTTGGGAGTAGTTTTGCTTTTGGGGAGGGGGGGGGGGGGGCGCAGTAGTTGTGCGCAAATGCAGTAGCAACTCCACGGCCAGCTCTCTCTCTCTCTCTCTCTCTCTCTCTCTCTCTCTCTCTCTCTCTCTCTCTCTCTCTCTCTCTCTCTCCTTTTTCTTTCTCTCCTTCTCCTTCTCTCTTTTTCTTTTCTCTTTATTTAATTAGTTGTTTATTTACTTGTTATTTAATTTCATTGTCATTTAAATACAACTTTGAATATTTAATTAAAGATAATTCTTGCATTGAGTACTTGGTTAAGTTCTTTCTCTCTCTCTTGCTATTAAATACTTGTTTAATTGTTACTTCCAATTGTTTTTTTTTTTTTTTGGTTTTAAAGTTTCTATTGGAATTTTACATTCTTATTAGGTTATAATTATTAAATTTAGTTGGTCTTTTCTTTTTATTTAATAGTATTGTTGGAATTATTCTTATTATTAAATTCAGTCTTGTTATCTTAAAAGTCTCTCTTTTCAATTTAAATATTTGTTAGATTCTAATTAATTTAAGTTTAATTAATTAGAGTCCAATTTTTTTTATTGTGTTTAGTTTATTGTTTAATTGTTAAAGTTTTAATTTTGGTTTAAGTGCTTAATTGTGTTAGAAACTTGGTAATTGTTGGATTTGTGTTTGAATGAGTTTATCTTTAGTTGTGTGCTTAAATTAAGTAGGAAAGTTATCGTCTTTAGTTTTTATTCCGAAGTTCAAATGCGTATTTCAATTCTTACTCTATTATTAAACGTAGGATTTTCGTTTTTCAGTGTTAAATTTAGTGCGTGTTAGGATTCATAATTTAAATTGCACGTTACTTCAATTCGACAAAAGAAAATCTCAAACATCTCAAAACCTGAATCTGAATTGTGTTCAGTAACCTTTTTTTTTTTTATTTATTATTTTCTGATTAGAATTACGTAAAATTTAGAATTAAACTGCATTCCTTGAGGAGACGATCTAGCCCTTGGGCTAATTATTACATGACTAAACTCATATATTTGGGATAGCTTTCGAGCTGCTTATTTTTCGAGCAAGTTAAGTTTTTGGCACCGTTGTCGGAGAATTTCAGTTTTAATTTCAAACTAATATTTTTCCCGCTATTTTAATTTTTCTCATGAAAAAGAAAAAAAAAAAAAAAGAGTTTTGAAGAAAATATAGCTGCACCTGCACCATGCACGCTCATGGATTTTTTGCATCCCATACGAACCACACAACCATCTTGCATCATATTGCCTGAGAATGCATAGGACTTTAACATTAAGCCTGGAATGATACTTGTGATACCTCAATTTTATGGGATGGAGTGTGAAAATTCGTATCAGCATTTAACTGATTTTGAGTTTGTATGTGTTACTTTCAGGCTGCTACTAATCAGGCAATTTGAAAGACAAGGTTAAGACATGACTTAATTCTTTTAGACCTAATCTTATCTCTAGTTTGGCTGATATGCAAAACAAATTTCTACATAAATTTTTTTTCTTATAAAGAACTCAATTTTTGCAGGAACAGATCAGTTGATTCATGTAAGGAGTTAATGAGACATTTCATGAAAGTTGTGAGAGATTTAGAGTGATTATGCACTTAAATTGTATAATTAGGTGCTTTAATTCATGTATTACAAATTATATTTTTAATTAAATACCTAATTACTCTTAATATTTTAATATTTTGTCCTATTTATAATATTTGGGTTTTATTGAGTAATTTATGAATTTTTGGTATTTTTTTATTGCAGGGCAACTTTTGGAAGCTAAAAACCGATGGTACTTCATAATCTATGCATAACTCTCTCATCCGATCTCCGATTCAGATGATTCAGGATGCTGTAGAAAAAAGAAAATTCTCTACAATTTTCATGTTTTGCATTTTGAGAAATATTGGCTGCATCAAGGTCGAAATCGGATGTGAAGTTACCATACGCTGTTTTATGGACTATTTCGACATTACGTCATAATCTAGGCGTAACTTTATCGTCCAAACTCCGGTTGAGACAATTCAAAATTTTAGGGAAAGCTGAGAAAGAGCTCTACAACTTTTGTGTATCAAGCCTTGAGAGATACAGACATTTACTAGGTCTAAATTGGCCTTGAAAGTTCAAAACCGTTTATGTGTTAACAAAAGAAAAGAAAAAAGAAAGGGAGAGACTCAAATGGGCTGGGCTCCACGGTGATGTGACCACGTGAGGCAGCCCTTCCATGCGCTGTAAAGAGCTGATTTGGGGGATTTTGAATGGGAATTGGCCATTTTAATGTAAAGGGGATATATATTAGTTGGTAGGTTTAGCTAGGTTTTTCTTTAGGTTTTCTTTAGCTTTTCTTTTGGGGACAGCAGCTTTGGCCGCAGCAGGAGGCTCTTCACGGCTTGTCTCCTCTTCTCTCTCTCTCTCTCTCTCTCCCTCTCTCTCCTTCTTCTCTCATCTCTTATCTCTCTTCTCTTTCTTTAAGTTAATTCAAAAGTTTTAATTTTTTTTGAATATCATTAATTCTAGATTATTAGACTTTATTATTTGAGTTTATTTTTTTCTTTATTTCTTGCATTTAAATAGTTGGTTGATCATTGTTAATCTTTAGTTGAATTTTAATTAAAATTCTGAACTTTAAATTATTGTCGAGTTATTATTAGAGTTAATTTTGGTTGGATTAATTTTCATTATTAAGTTCGGTTTGTCTTTGTTAAAATTTTCATTTAGAATTTAAATATTTTGTTGAGTTTTTTATTTTATTTTATTTTTATCTTGAGTTTGGTTTAGTTGAGATCCTAGTTATTATTGTGGTTTAATTTATTATTTAAGTTGTTGAAGAGTAAAGTTTGTTTTCAATGAAACCATTGTCGGATTAGATTTAAATTTTTTTTGTTTACGTTATTGATCGAGTTAAGTCTAGTTTTTAAGTAGGCGTTTAATTGAGTTTTTATTTTTATGATTGAATGCTTAAGTTAATTAATAAAGTTTTTATCTTTAGGCTTTTGTCCCTAAATTTTTAACATAGGATCTATTTCTTGTTTGAATGCTTTAACTAAGATTGTTTTTCCGCATTCAGTTAAGTAATATAGTTTATGTTTTGCTTCGTTTTAATTTAGTCACAAAATTTCAAACATCTCAAGAACTGAATTTGAACTATGTTCAATAAATTTTTATTTTCTTAATTTCTTTTGGAATTACACGAGTTTGGAATTAAAACGCATTCCCTGAGGAGACGATCTGGTCCTTGGGCTAATTATTACACGAATGAACTCCTGTACTTGGGATAACTTTTGAGTTGCTCATTTTTAGAGTGAGTCATAGAGATATAGTTAACATGTGTCCCCACCATGGATTTGAATCATGACACCTGGTCAACTATTTCTACACTGCGTTGACTTCTGAATTGAAACAGTTTGTTCATACTATGTGTTCAAGATATTTCTTTGACAAGGGGTCTGATGAGGCATTGGATTTTTTGGATCATTTAGCTAACTATGCTCAGCGGTGGAACACTAGGATTGACAGAAGACCAATTGCAGCTCAACCATTGAAAGTAGTAGATGGTGGAAAGTGGTATGAACTGAAAGATGATTTTTATGTTAAGGCATGTATGGCTGAACTCACCAGAAGAGTGGAGGCTATGGAGATGGAAAAGGAGAATAAGATGGAGCAATTTTGGAATCAACCTTCCTAATCCTATGCACCCCCTTATCAGTCGTTATATCATCAGGCTGCCTTTCAGCATCAGTGTCAGCCACAACAGATCTCTCAGAGTTATGCAACTTCAGGATTTCGATCTAATGCAACACCTGCTCCACCAGAGAAGTCTCTTGAGGATGTCTTTCAGCAGTTCATGTAAATTCAAGTCACAACTAACAATCAGTACACTCAAACCATAAATGAATTGCAGGACACCATTACTGAGATGAGCACGCTGTTGAATATCTTAGAAAAAAGGGAAATTTCTGGTAGAATCTCAACCTAATCCTCAAGAATACCTGCACCAACAGCAACAAATACATAATGTTTCTCTTGAGACAATGGAGACCGTTATTACTTTGAGAAGTGGAAAAGAAGTTTCCCAACCTAAGATACTCATCGATAGACAAATAGTTATCCTGGAACCTGAAGTTACAACTGAGATAGACGAGATCAAAGAAAAATCAAAGGAAGTGAGCCCGGAATTGAAGAAGTCAATTAAAGTGGAGACTGAGACCAGTGAGGAGTACCAACTTGTGGTACCTTACCCTCATAGATTGACAACCGTGGAACCATCACTCCCTACTGGTGTAAATGTCAAGGAGTGCAATGCTAAAGCAAATCCCCGTAGTGGTAAGGTGATGGGTACGCCTGATAAAAAGGGTGAGTAGACTGATGAAAATTTAACTGTTAAGGAACTAGGTAAAACTTTTAATGTTGATTCTTCTGAAAAACCAAAGGTAACTACTTTGACAACTTTACCTCAAAGATCGGTTCTCAAAGAAGTGAAATTCCTTAAAAATATACTGAATAAAGATCATTTCTTGTTAAAACAAGGAAGACAGTCTGCACATGTTTTTTCTGGTACCTTAGAACATATTGATTTATTTGAGGCTAACTTTTGTGCAAGTAACAAGACTGATTTATTATGCGACTCAAATTTGGAGACTCCCCGATTCATCTTATATACCTGCACCCACTAGATGAAATTCCACTAGAACCTCCGCCAGATAGACTGTGATGTTTTTCTTTCCCTTCTTTTCAATTTTTTTTACCTTGCTTTATTTATTTTTTATTTTCAGGTACATTTTTCTATAATTTCAATTTTTCTTTTCCCTTACTTCTCCACCCAGGTACGCTCTACTTCCTCCGTGCACATCTTTTCTATTTCCCTTATGCTTTCACATTGAGAACAATGCTTCACTATAGTTAGGGAGGGTGAGAAAACACATGAAAAAAAAATTTGAATGAATAGGCCATGATCAACACTGACTTATACCATTTACATACTTACATATAACCTAAAAGTTACATACTCGAGTTATTTTTGTATAGTTTCTCTTTATATGGCTAAACTAGGAATTATAACTCTATGTGGGTTGACTAGTAGTTCATTTGTGTTAATCTGGCTGTATAAACTCTTGTATTTACACGGTATCTCATGAGACTGAAAATACACATTTATGTAACTTGTAGCACTTAGGGTTCCTTATGAGCATTAAGAGAGCGCATGTGGCGACTATGACACCTTGTGAGGTACTATTGAGCAATTTATCATTCTTTTGAGTTTTGACGTCAGTTTAGAATTCATGAAACTCAACTTTCCTTTTTTTATGGATATTCTTTATACACTAGTCTCTATTTTCCACAAAAAGTCAGGGACATGACACTTGTTCTCCACATATGAAGACTTTTCAACCGCTTAATGCTTCAGATGTATTCATGCCTGGTTTGTGAATAAGTTGATCTAGGGTGGCCTTGGTTGGGCATGACGAGTAGGTGAGAAGATGCTAGGGTGCAGGACCCGACACTTCACAAATAGGCTGGATCCTTTTTAGACTAATCCACTCCATACATTTAGCGTTTTTTCCTTGCAATATATGGGATGTTTGATCGCAACACTCCTCCTCACATATGACAAGTGAACCCATCCTTTTTTAGTGTTTTTGAGAGTATACTGGTTAGACCAAGTCAAAACGACCTATGTAGGTGTCCACTGGTATCTTGGGTGTAACGAGTCATACACATTACACATACCTCGAGATTTCGTCTGTTTATACTTAAATTTATATGCCTTCATTAACTCTGAATTGTAATTGTTGGTTAACTTTATGTGAGTACACTATTCTTAACGGCTATGTAATGATGAAACTTGCATGAGTGACTTGCTTCAAAGTTGTGTGAATTATGTAAAAATGAGCTTGTGTATAATCTGGTGATATTCTTGTATGTGAAATGGTATATTTGTGTTACATGTATATTCATTTAATATTCATTGGAATTGGTGTTTGTGGGTGTCGCCCTGAAAACCCTTACGGGACTACAATTCGTCCACTAGGATCAACTTAGGGGTTTAAAGCCTTGTTGCATTTGGTAAATACAACTATGTTTCCCACGAAAGAGGAGGTAGATAGGGTTTGGTAGTTTTCTTAGCTTTTGGCTTGCTCGAGTACTAGCAAAATGTTATGGCATGTAGTTTTCATGAGTATTGGAATTTTAGTTGCTACTCTCCTTGTCTGATTGCATTCACATTATTTGCCAGAGACTAGCAAAACGTTAGTTGGGGGTGTGATTACGCGCTTAAATTGTGTAATTAGGTGTTTTAATTCATGCATTGAGGCGTATATTTTTAATTAAATACCTAATTACTCTCAATATTTCAACATTGTGTTCTATTTATAACATTTGGGTTTTATTGAGTAATTTATGAATTTTTGGTTTTTTTTTTTTTATCGCGGGGCAATTATTGGAAGCAAAAATAAACATGACTTCATATTTTGGGCGTAACATTCTCGTTTGAGCTTCAATCGAGACGATTCAAAATTTTAGGGAAAGCCAAGAAAGAGCTCTACGACTTTTGTGTTTCGAGTTTTGAGAGATATAGGCTGTAAAATAGTCAAATTTGGGCTTGTTCGCTGGGAAACAAAAAGAAGAAACAAGAAACAAAAAAGAAAAAAATATATATACCATGATTTGACCAGGCCATGTAGCTGGGTCCTCTCCCATGTGCTGGGCTGTGAGCCGAATTTGAATTGAAAATTTTTTTTTGAAAAGTCAAAGGGAGGAGCAGCTTTAAAGGGGAGACAAAAAAGTAGGGTTGATATATTATTTTCTTTTGGGAGTAGTTTTGCTTGGGGGGGGGGGGCAGCTGTGCGCAGAGGCAATAGCAACTCCATTGCCAGCACTCTCTCTCTCTCTCTCTCTCTCTCTCTCTCTCTCTCTCTCTCCCTCTCCCTCTCTCTCCCCTTCTTCTTTCTCTCATTCTCCTTCTCTCCTCTTCTTTTCTTTTTATTTAATTAGTTGTTTATTTACTTGTTATTTAATTTCATTGTCATTTAAATACAACTTTGAATATTTAATTAAAGATAATTCTTGCATTGAGTACTTGGTTAAGTTCTTTGTCTCTCTCTTGCTTTTAAAAACTTGTTTAATTGTTACTTCCAATTGTTTTTTTTTGTTTTAAAGTTTCTATTGGAATTTTACATTTTTATTGGGTTATGATTATTAAATTTAGTTGGTGTTCTCTTTTTATTTAATAGTATTGTTGGAATAGGTTTAGGATGAGAATTATTCTTATTATTAAATTCATTCTTGTTATCTTAAAAGTCTCTCTTTTCAATTTAAATATTTGTTGGATTCTATTTAATTTAATTTTAATTAATTAAAGTCTGATTTTTTTATCGTGTTTAGTTTATTGTTTAATTTTTAAAGATTTAATTTTGATTTAAGTTCTTAATTGCGTTAGAAACTTGGTTATTGTTGAATATGTGTTTGAATGAGTTTATGTAATGACCTGCTTAACTTACCATACAATTAATCATATTTAATAAAGTCAATTTGAACCCGTGGCTAACGAGGACATACCTGACATACACAGCTGAAACCTAAATAGCAGTAAATATAAATTACATTCGCCAAACCATAAAGTGCATAATATCAGAGTCCACTATATTCCAAAAATATTGGGTTCATATATAGTCTCCAAAAATACAAAATATGATATCTAGGATCCCACGATGAAAATCTCCTATTCCTAGATCAAACTTACCCTCCTAGCGGGGTAGCATAACTAACTCAACGGCGGCCTCGATCCGCCGGTCTCCCGGGGTTTCCTGAAAATTATTTAAGATGGGGGTAAGACACCTCTCAGTAAGAGAAAATAAACTAAATACAGCTGTGTAACAACATGAATATTTAGTTCTATTATAAATATACAATACATTTTGCATACTAGAAAACATTAATCATTTAATAACTGCATAAACATATACTTTCATATTTCTAATAATTTGTACCGTTCATGAACTGTCTGGCATAGCTAATAATAATACTGAAATTTACCTAGGATGTATAGTTAGTTGATGTCATATATTACCCCCCATGAAGGGTTGTGCAGCCCGAAGGCGGGACCCGACCATGGCTTACCAACCACTGCCGAGTCAAAAATGATTGTAAGTACAATGGGCCTGCCACACCCTGGTCCGGACTGCCAGGCGGACGTCTACAACTCTACACTGAATGCCACATCGACTATCCATCTCCCAACCCCTCTACTTGCAGGGGCGATTAGCACAAGTCTGAACATAATAATTTGATCTGTATAGCTACGGTACCATGTTCCTGAAACTAAATTGAACTATCATCCGGATTCTGATAATATATAATACATGATAATATACAGTTTAACATAAATAGATTGATAACATTTTCTATAATAACATAAATGCATACGGCCTTGCGCCGATTACTTTCACATCTGCGGCCTTGCGCCAAACATTTCATAAATATGGTCTTGTGCTGAAATCGTACATAATACACGACCTTGCGCCGGTTATCAATCACGTCCTTGCGCCGAACATTCCATAAATAATGATCTGAATAAACATGTTATTTATCATGTATTATAAAATCATAATGTACTGCATTATTCCATAATTTCTGAAAACATACTTTATCTGTAAAATTGCCTTAACATAATGTTTTTCACATAAAATAATATTCATGCCACACAATGCTGAATAAGACCATATATTCTATACTAAAATCATATTTTCTGGCATTTTACACTAATGCATACATTTCAATATAATAGCAATATTTTCCCAAATCAACATTTCTCAATAATACTCAAATGTAATACATATTTTCTAAACATAAATCTACTAGTAATTTAATATTATTTTCATGGAAAAGTAACTGCTTTAGTTTATTCCCTTACCTGATTTCTGAAAAGAAACCCCCTAAAATATACTCGTTCTGCACCCGCAGGGTTCCCCGTTCAACAACCTGAAATTAACATCTCTCAGAACTAAACTTCAGTATTTTTTCATGTACAACATTTCCTATAACTATGAAAAGACCAAATTTTGAATAAAAAGTATTACCTTAAATCAGGGATGAATTCCAAGGTAGCTCCGCCAACGATCTACTCCAATAGGTCCAAATATAGTATCATCAACATAAATTTGTACTATATGCATTTTATTATCTTTGGTTTTTATAAATAAAGTGTTGTCTATCTTTCCTCTTGTGAAATTATTTTGGAGTAGAAATTTGCTTAGCCTATCATACCAAGCTCGAGGAGCTTGTTTCAATCCATATAGAGCCTTAGTTAGCTTAAATACATGATTTAGATTTTTAGAGTCTTCAAAACCTAGAGGTTGTTTAATATAAACTTCTTCATTAATATAGTCATTTAGAAATGCACTTTTTACATCCATTTGGTATAATTTGAAGCCTTTATAGGCTGCATAGGCAAGAAGCATCCTTATTGCTTCCATTCTTGCTACAGGAACAAAGGTTTCTTCATAATCAATGCCTTCTTCTTGATTGCAACCTTGTGCTACAAGCCTAACTTTATTTCTTACAACTACCCCAGTTTCATCCTTTTTATTTCTAAACACCCATTTAGTTCCTATGATTGACTTATCTTTGGGTTTAGGTATAAGTTTCAATACTTGACTTCTTTCAAATTGATTTAGTTCCTCCTACATAGCTATGATCCAAGAATCATCATTTAAGGCTTCTTCAATATTTTTGGGTTCATCTTGAGATAAAAAGGCATAATGGTTGCAAATATTTTTTAATGAGGCTCTAGTGATTATGCCTTTTGATGTTTCACCAAGAATTTGTTCTTTTGGGTGATTTTTATCATATCTCCATTATTTAGGAAGCTTCAGATTTTCTATAAGGTTTTCATTTGGAGCAGCATTATTGTTTTCTTCTTTTATTTCAAAATCTTCTTCTTCTTTTTTTTTTTTTTTGTGGAGTATCTTCTTTTTCATCATTCTCATTTTTATTGTCATGATTGTTTGATTCATCAAATGTTATGTGTATTGATTTCATAATAGTAAAGGTTCTTTTATTATAAACCGTATAAGCTTTACTATTTATAGAGTACCCTAGGAAGATACCTTCATCAGATTTTGCATCAAACCTTTCTAAATCATCTTTTGTGTTAAGGATAAAACTTTGCATCTGAATACATGAAAGTAGGAAATATTAGGTTTTCTACCTTTCCAAAGTTCATATGGTGTTTTGTCTATTTTTGATCTTATCAATACCCTATTTACAATGTAGCATGTTGTATTTACAGTTTCTGCCCAAATGTATTTAGGTAGATTATTTTCATTCAGCATTATTCTTGCCATTTCTTGTAGAGTTCTATTTTTTTTTCTTTCTACAACCCCATTTTGTTGTGAAGTCCTAGGTGCAGAAAAATTATGGTTTATTCCATATTAATTACATAATTTTTCAACATTTTTGTTTTTAAATTCCCTACTTTGATCACTCCTAAAGTTTGTTATATTATAGCCCTTTTCATTTTGTAATTTCTTACATAATGTAATAAGCATGTCATAGACTTCATCTTTGTTTGCTAGGAATAATGCCCAAGTGAATCTTGAATAATCATCCACTATTACAAAAGCATATTGTTTACCTCGTATGCTTAAGGTTTCAGTTGGACCAAATAAGTCTAAGTGCAGCAATTCTAGGAGTCTTTTTGTAAATATGTATTTTTTCTTTTTGAAACTTATTTTAACTTACTTTCCCTTTTGGCATGCATCACATATCTTGTCCTTTATGAATTTTGTATTAGGTAGTCCTTTGACAAGATTTTTCTTTGATACTTTGGATAATAGGTCCATGTTAGCATGTCCTAGTTTCCGATGTCATAGCTAACTTATTTCATTCATTGCTGCCAAACAAGTTACATTCTGATTTACTAAGTTCTCAAAATTTATACAATAGATATTGTTTATCCTATGAGCTATAAACAAGGTTTTATTGTTCTTAGGATTTTGAATAACACATTTTTCTTTCTTAAAGGTTATTTTAAACCCTTTGTCACTTAATTGGCTAAAGCTTAAAAGGTTGTGTTTCAATCCTTCTACTAAGAGCACATTGTTAATTGTGAGAGAAGGTTCTTTACTTGTTTTTCCAATGCCAATAATTTTGCCCTTGGCATTGTCGCCGAAAGTAACATATCCTCCATCCTTTTGTCTTAGAGAGGTAAACTTGGTCTTATCGCCGGTCATGTGCCTTGAACATCCACTGTCCAAGTACCACTTATCCGTTGATGGTGTTGTCCTAAAGCATACCTACAATAGAGGATTTTTTGTGTTAGTCTTTGGAATTCAAATTCTTTTAATTTTCTTTGTTTTGTTGTTAGTTCCATTATTGACTTTCCACTCCCCTTACACTTTAACATACTTTCTTTTTAGTGAGCAGTCGAACATTATGTGCCCTTTAGTCTTGCGCATATAACAAGTGGTGTGTTCATGTTTGTTGTTTGAGAAAGTGCTAGCATAGTGCTTGGCCTCCTTGACAAAATATCACATGTATAATTTTTTATTCTTGTTATTTGTCTTACCATTATAACATATCCCTTCTTTATTTCCATGTAACCTTTGCTGTCCAATCATCTTTTCAAAATTATCTTTACCTTTGGTAAAATTATATATTATTTTGTCTTTATCTTCTACTAATATGTTAAGTTCATTTACTTCTAAATCTTTTTTATTCAAACGATCTTTATGAGTTTTTCTTAATTTTTGAGTTATTTTATTTACTTCCTCTTCTAACTTCTTAATACAAGTGTCTTTTTCTTTTTCAATGATTTTGAATGATTCAAGTTGCTTTAATAGTTCTTTATTTTGATCTTTCAAAGTTATATTTCTCTTAGAAATTTTTATGAATCTCTTATGCAGAGAAAACAACTCAACTTGCAATTCCTTATAGGAAGGCATGCTATCACATGACTCATCACACGACTTATTGTAAGATTCTGTAGAGGAATAGTAGGAGTTTACCTCTTCTTCATTCGCCGTGAAACATATGTTTGCCATCTCTTGTCCGTTTGATTCATTTTCTGTCTCGCTGGAGCTTGAATCATCCCACGTGACTTTCATAGCTTCCTTCTTTTTCTTCTTGTCTTTCTTGAGCAACGGACAGTCTAGTTTGATATGCCTTGGTTTCTTGCAATGATAACATATTGGAGGTTCATTCTTACTCTTATTTTCCTTCCTACTTGTCTCTCCTTTTTTAGGTTTCTTTTTATTGAACTTCCTAGAAAATCTCTTATTTCTTCTATAGAACTTAACTAGTCTCTTAGTGATGAATGCTAATTCATCTTGATCTAAGTCACTTGTCTCACTTTCTTCTTCACTAAAGCTATGGCTAGACGCTTTTAGTGCAATGGATCTTTTATGCTTTCGTTCAGGATTCCTTTCTTTTAAGGTCATTTCATAGGTAAGAAGTGAACCTATGAGTTCATCTAAAGAGGTAGTCTTAAGGTTTCTACCTTCAGTGATAACTGTAGCCTTTGGTTCCCATATTTAGGGAAGACCTCTTAGGATTTTTCTGATCATTTTGAAGGTAGTATAAGTTTTCCCTAAGTCACTTAAGGATTTTATTATGTGGGAAAATTTAGTGTACATACTTGATATTGTTTCATTAGAATTCATTTCAATGCTTCATATTCGCTTGTTAACATGTCTATCCTATTGTCTCTATCATCAATAGTTCTGTCATATGTCACTTCTAATTTGTCCCATATTTCTTTAGCCGTCTTGCATGCCATGACCCTATTAAATTCGTTAGCATCTAAGGCATAGTATAAAGCATTTATAGCACTTGAATTGATTTGAAGTATTTTATAGTCTGAATCGATCATATCTCTTTTTTCTTTTGGAATCTACTTTCCATCAACTATTTTAGTGGGAATAAGGTCTCCATCCATAACTACTTCCCATTCTTTCCAATCCATGTGTTGGAGAGAGATTTGCATTCTCTTTTTCCAAAACGTATAATTATGTCCACAAAAAATTGGTGGACGGGTTGAGAATTGGCCTTCACCAAAGGGTGCTACTCCTATATTTGTCATTTGATCTTTTTATAGTTTCTTGTTAGGAATTACTATAACTTGGCTCTGATACCAATTGAAATTAGGAATAGCTTCCCAAGAGGGGGGGTGAATTGGAATTTTTGTTTTTTAAATAGTCCCTTTAGGATTAGTTCTTTTAAGTTGTAAATCTTAAAAACAATCACAATCAACACAGTAAGATCAAACACTCAATTTATGTAACAATATATGTGAAAATTTGCTGCACTCAGTATAAGCCCTGTATCACAATTATTCTTCTTCCCAATGTTTAGTTTTTAAATAAACTTTCAGATTAATAGGTCAAGGAACGTAGTCCTTTCGGTTTCTGCATTCAATGCTGATTAATCCAAAACGAATTACCTTACGGTCTATTTAACAACCAAACATTCAGAATTAAAATTTAAAGCAACCACGCAGATTATATCCTTAAAAAATAAAGAGTAGAGTAGAGAAAGAAGAACACAAGGATTTTTACGAGGTTCAGCTTCAACACAGCCTACATCCTCACCCTTGGCAAAACCACCAAAGGATTCACTATTACCGTTCCTTTATCAGCCGGAACAAAAACCAGTTACAAGCACTCCTTGGGTAAGGCTAGAGCCCACCTTCTCCAAACAATCTCCCTTTGTTTGGTCCAATGATTCAATACTCAAATCGTCAATAAATCCTATTACAAAGATAGAAAACAAGACGTACAAGAACTTGCTCCTCAAAGAGCTGATTAGTACAACTTTGAAACACTTATGCACTTCAGTAAATTCAAAATATGAATTTTAGAATGAAGCTTTTAGAAATTTATCACTGTAGGTATTTTTCAATGAAAGAATCAACAACTCAATGATCAAACACAATGAGAGATTCAGCAAAAACTTCTCTTAATTTCGAGCAAGGATGAGAGCAATTTGAAGCACTTTCAGAAATTCAAAATAAGAGAGAGTATGACAGCAGAATATGATTTCTTAATGATCTTGGTGTAGAAATCAATGTGTCTTAGGGGTATTTATAGATGTATAAAACCTTCTTGCTTATTCCCCAAGAATACTCAGAGTTGTTTCCTTATATTAAACTTATTTGAGTTTCCAAATATTTGAATTTCAAAAATTATATCCTTTGGAAAACAGAAAAATGCCGCAAGGCAGATGACTGTGAAGTCCTAGCATTCGTCTGTCCATTTAATATAACTATAAAAACATAGGCAGAAAGGTGGCAATCATCTGTCCCTTGAATGGCAGTCGTCTGTCACAAGAATATGAGGTGACAGTCGTCTGTCTATGTGCAATTTTAAGCCTTTCAGTAACATAGAAGGTGGACAGTCGTCTGGTGAAACCTATACAGTCTTCTCACTTTTCATTGGAAGTCATCTGTTAGAGCCTTGACAGTCGTCTGTCAAACTTCTGTGTTTCAGTTTTAAGCCTTATTAATTTAGCCAGTCGTTTGTCTATTAACAGACAGTTGTCTATCCACTTATTATTTTTTTTCTAGTCAATTTTTGATTTCTCTCTCATTGTTGCTTGGAATATAGATTTTTTTTTTAATTTTAAAAACATGTTCCAAGTTTTTATCTTAAGGTCTCTATGTCTCTTTGCCTAATGAGCTTCAAAATAAAAATTTCATACTTGAATAAACTTAAAGTACTTACAAAGACTTGTTCTAAATACTTAAAAATTCTTCTTTACTCTAAACTTTATTTGTTGCTAGTCTCTGATCTTTCAGAATTCTCTGAGCTTTCATCTCTTTAAATCCTTTTGATATTTTGTCATTGACTCAGACTTTGAGCTCTCATGTTGATCTTCTTTAATCATCATGCTCTTTTGGTCTTCCGACTTTGATCCATACTATCAGACTTTGATCCATGCTACATGAGTACTTTCAACATTGATTCCTGAGAAATACAACACTCAACCGAAGCATGTTAAGTCCTACTTGTTTGTTAGCATCAAAATAAAGTATTATGCCTTGTAAGGCCAACAAGTTCTATGAACCTAGCCGCGTACCGTTGCACCGTCTGCTGTCCCTGCTTCAGATTCATGAACTCCTCAATCTTAACTTCCTTGGACGAGGTGGGAAAATACCTATCGAAGAATATCTCCTTAAATCGCTCCCATATCATCTCCATAGATACTGTCCTCTGCTGTTCTAGGAGTTTTACTGTCGTTCACCATCTCTCGGTCTCTCCAGTCAGTTTATATGTAGCGAACAGCAAGCTCTGCTCCTCAATACACTACAGCATTGCAAACACTTTCTCAATCTCCTGCACCTAGTTTTCATCGATAGCTGGATCAGTTTCTCCTGAGAAAGGCGGAGGATTCATCTTAATGAATTTCTCAATCAAGCTATTGTGGCCTGCAGAAGAACGACCTAGCTCCCTGGAATTCCTGGCAATTTCAGTCATAACCTATTGTGCCACGCTGCGTAAAACTGCATCTGAATTACCGCCCGCAGCGATTGAGGGCCCAGCTCCCTCGTTTCCACTAGCATGGGCACTACTGCCTCCAGGGTCCATCCTGAAAAACAAATAAGTTAACTTAGAACCCTATCACCATAACATATCATCTAACTAGTATAATATTTCCTTAACTAATTCATCACTCCTGAACTTAATTCAAGGTTCAATACTGTAACCTAGATACCTAACCCGATAGTTTAACATGACTTTCCTGAAATCGTCATCCCAGGAAAATCACACAAACCATCACGGAAGTCCTGCACCTAGACTACAAAACCAGACCTCAAATTCCTTTATACTATACTCTAGTATTATTACTACTGCATTCTAGAGTCTACAGAACCTAGTATCGTACGACCTGCTTAACTTACCATACAATTAATCATATTTAATAAAGTCATTCTAAACCAGTGGGTAATGGGGACACACTTGACATACACAGCGGAAACCTAAGCAGCAGTAAATATAAATTACATTCGCCAAACCATAAAGTGCATAATACCAGAGTCCACTATATTCCAAAATACTGTGTTCATACACAGTCTCCAAAAATACAAAATATGATATCTAGGATCCCACGATGAAAATCTCATGTTCCTAGATCAAACTTACCCTCCTAGCGGGGTAGCACAACTAACTCAACAGCGGCCTCGATCCTTCGGTCTCTTGGGGTTTCCTGAAAATTATTTAAGATGGGGGTGAGACACCTCTCAGTAAGGGAAAATAAACTAAATATAGTTGTGTGGCAACATGAATACTTAGTGCTATTATAAATATACAGTGCATTTTGCATACTAGAAAACATTAATCATTTAATAACTACATAAACATATACTTTCATATTTCTAATAATTCGTACTGTTCATGAACTATCTGGTATAGCTAATAACAGTACTAAAATTTACCCAAGATGTATAGCTAGCTGATGTCATGCATTACCCCCAATGACGGGTTGTGCAGCCTGAAGGCAAGACCCGATAATGGCTAGCCGACCACTGCCGAGTCAAAAATATTTGTAAGTACAATGGACCCACCACACCCTAGTCCGGACTGCTAGGTGGACATCTATAACTCTACACTGAAAGCCACATCCACTATCCATCTCCCACCCCCTCTACTTGCAGGGGCCGTTAGCATAAGTCTGAACATAATAATTTGATCTGTATAGCTATGGTACCACGCTTCCGAAACTGAACTGAACTATCATCTGGATTCTTATAATATATAATACATGATAATATACAGTTTAACGCAAATAGATTGATAGCATTTTCTACAATAACATAAATACATATGGCCTTGCACCGATTACTTCCACATATGCGGCCTTGCGCTAAACATTTCATAAATACGGCCTTGCGCCAAACATTTCATAAATACGGCCTTGCGCTGAAATCATACATAATACACGACCTTGCGCTTGTTATCAATCACGGCCTTGCGCCGAACATTTCATAATGATATGAATAAACATGTTATTTATCATATATTATAAAATCATAATGTACTATATTATTCTATAATTTCTGAAAACATACTTTATCTATAAAATGGCCTTAATAATGCTTTTTATATAAAATAATATTCATGCCACACAATGCTGAATAAGACCATATATTTTATACTGAAATCATATTTTCTGGCATTTTATACTAATACAAACATTTCAATATAATAGCAGTATTTTCCCAAATCAACATTTCTCAATAATACTCAAAAGTAATACATATTTTGTAAAC
Source organism: Malania oleifera (assembly GCF_029873635.1). NCBI lineage: Eukaryota > Viridiplantae > Streptophyta > Magnoliopsida > Santalales > Ximeniaceae > Malania > Malania oleifera. Next base: position 56,806,509 of record NC_080425.1, read on the forward strand.
ATAAATCTATTAGTAATTTAATATTATTTTTATGGAAAAGTAACTGCTTTAGTTTATTCCCTTACATGATTTATGAAATGAAACCCCCTAAAATACACTCGTTCTGTACCCACAGGATTCCCCGTTCAACACCCTAAAATCAACATCTCTCATAACTAAACTTCAGTATTTCTTCGTGTACAACATTTCCTATAACTATGGAAATACCAAATTTTGAATAAAAAGTCTTGCCTTAAATCAGGGATGAATTCCAAAGTAGCTCCACCAATGATCTACTCTGGTAGGTTTGCAGAGAACTTTCCCAGGAGCAATGCGGTGGCTTCAGATCGTTGAACCGACGAGAATCCGGCCTGAGATCTTAGAAAGAAGGAAGGAGGGATGAAGTGAGGAGAGAGAGAGAGAAATTCTAGCAGGTTTTTGGGCCATAAAATGAAGGTTAGGCCTATTTATACACTGGTCTTCGTCGAAGAGCCACGTCACTTTGTCGACGAGGTCAAGAAGGTAATTTGTCAAAGAATGTTACTCCTCGTCGACAAAATTCAAAGCTACAGTATATATCCCCTCGGTATCTTCTCGTCGACGAGACATATCCCTGTCGAAGAGCCCCTCATGTGCTCTCGTCGACAAATCCCATGTGTTCTTTGACGAGGCTCTGTTTAATTACCTTCTTTAATTCCTTTTCATTCTTCTTCCATTATTTAAATAGCATAATTCTCTGGATCACTATAGTTTATCTTTAGTTGTGTGCTTAAATTAAGTAGGAAAATTATTGTTTTAGTTTTTATTCCGAAGTTCAAACGCGTATTTCAATTCTTGCTCGGCTATTAAACATAGGATTTCTATTTCCCATTGTTAAATTTAGTGTGTGTTAGGATTCATAATTTAAATTGCATGTTACTTCAATTCGACAAAAGAAAATATCAAACATCTCAAAAACCTGAATCTGAACTGTGTTCAGTGACCTTTTTGTTTTTTGTTTTTTGTCTTTTTTTTTTTATTTTCTTATTGGAATCACATAAAATTTGGAATTAAACTGCATTCGCTGAGGAGATGATCCGGCCCTTGGGCTAATTATTACACAACTGAACTCCTATTCTTGAGATAGCTTCTGAACTGCTCATTTTTCGAGTGAGTCACACACACCCGCACTTCCACTCCAGCTAGCATCTCATGGCAACACTTTAGAGACCCAAAGAATTATTGTAATTAAATAATAAAAGGAAGGATAGAAAATGAAATTTCAAAGGGGGGGACTCAGCAGGGGTCTTTTCGATGAGCACAGAGCGTTCATCGACGAGCAGTCTTCTTGGGCACGTCAACGGGGACATGTGTCTCGTTGTTGAGAACTTACCGAGTGGGCTGGTTTCAAGGCCCGAGATTCGTCGAAGAGGGTTATGTGTTTATCGACAAACCTCCTTCTTGGTCTCATCGACGAGGCGACGTGGCTCATCGACGAGGCCATGTGGCCAATCATCTATATATAGCCAAAAATTCACTTTTCGGCAAAAAAATCGTCTTCTTCCCCTTTCTCTCTCTAGAATTTGGTGCTCTCTCCTTCTCTCTAGATTTTCGGCTCCATTTTTCCCCGGTTCGACGATCAGAAGCTACCATGGTGATTCTGGGGAGATTCTCTACAACCTAATCGGAGCAGAATGTTGATTTGAGAAGTCTGGGCACCATCCCAATTTCAGGGTAAGTAGATTATTTTTGTATTTCCAATATTACCATATTTATCTGAGCCCAAATTTTGTATTGTATGAGAATATACTGGTGTTTTGTGGAGTAAATTTGGGTGTTATGATATTAGGGTTGTGGTGTTTTGGACCTTGCAGGCATGGGTTGAGGACCTCAACGAATATTTTTCCAAGAACCTAGGTAAATTATAGTTTAGAAAATTACAAATAAGTAGATTCAGGAAATGTGAGTATGATGATTTTTTGGAAAATTCAGTATTTTACTAAGGAATTTGTATATATGTAATTACAGGATTTTGAGGTTGGTACGCCGAGGGCGTGAGGGTTGAATTGGAGGCAAGCCTCCTAGTCAGATAGGTAAGGGAAATATGTTATGCTAGGAATTTTGGAATGTTTATCAGTAAATTATATGTTTTTCCAGATTATTATCCAGTACGCAAATCATTTGTATATTAGAAGACATAGTTTTCAGAATATGGAATATTTATTTATTTAGTTGTGTGGCATGAGACATTATCAAATCAGTACAGAAATCCTACAGTTTTTAGATTACTATGATTTACAGTATATATATAGAAATATGTTTTATCATATTTTTACGGAATTATGAATTACAGTGTATATACAGACAGAAATTTTATAGCATTTACAGATTACCATGATTCCCAGAATTTTAAAACCATAACACTATGATGTTACAGTTTATACAGTTCAGATATTATAGATCAGTTATTACAGCTATCACAGTTAAGATATTACTGTATTTTCATAATAGTTTATGGTGTTATGGTTATTTTGGGATCATGATGAAACAGTAAGATGTATATATAGAAAATAGTATTATACAGTATCAGGCCTTGATGAATCAGTTCAGATATCAGCAGAGCACGGTATTGTTACTATTACAAATCAAAGTGCAACCACACATCTAAGATAGTGTGTAGACGATTCCTCCAACCGTGCCTGGAGAGATTGTAAGCTCCCTTGAAGACTGGGTTGATGTGGCTAGTTTGACGAGATAGATACCAGTACCGTGCCTTAGAGGGATTGTAGATGGTTGGGCTGAGGATTGGTAAAGTTATAGTTGACTTATCCTAGTAGGCCAACCAGAGTTAAGTCCCGCCTATGAGCCACACAACCCTGTCATGAGGGGTTAAATCATAACGTACAGTTTTTCAGGGTAAATATCACAGTTATGTATATGTATACAGATTTACAGAATATCAAGAGATATATTATGATACTAGAAGTATGAAAAAATAGAAAACTCAAATATTACATTTGTATTTTAAACTATAATAGATACAAGTTATACTGTATATTGTTTTACCAGTTTTTACAGTTTCAGATATTTATCAGTATAGTATTTATGGAACTCAGTCGCGACACACTAGTAATAGTATATTTCTTCTTACTAAGCGTTGTCTCATCCTAGTGATTTAACATTTTTCAAGTGATCCAAGTAGATGAGCTAATCAGGCTCGCTGATAGAGGGATTGTTGCACTTTCCTGGTTGTGGGGTTAGTGTTTTCAGGGAGATGTATTTTTGGGTAGTTTTTCAGGGTTTTTGGTGGATGTTACTAGGAGATGTGTTTTTGTGTATGTATATTTTGGGGAATTATTGAATTCTGGTATTGTAAATATGGATGTACAATTTTATGTTTTCTGCTGTGTAGGTGTGCAAAACAAACAGGGTTTCCTCAGTGCTCATTTGGGGCCTGAGATGTTATAGTAGATAATTCAAGGGTATTAGAGTAAATTAAGTTTCAGTATATAGTAAAGTTTAATTGAAAAAAAAAATAGTATAGATTTTCGGGTCGTTACAAACACCCTCTTCCCAGCTCCTCTCTCACGATCACGTCATATTCCACGAAGCCCCCAGCTATTTCCCCCACGGTGTACACACCCATAAGCCTTGCAGCAACCACCGTCGCACCCTCACCGGTAGCCTCTCCTTCGACGTCCGGCCATCCTCCTCAGTTCTTCCAACAGCCTAGGCATTGTGACCCCCCGAACCCACCAAGTGGGGTCCGGGTGCCACGTGTTCCAATCACCTGTATCTGATACCTAAGTAACATGCACGCAGCGGAACATAAATAAATAACTTCAAGTAAACTCCATAGTTCTATATAACAACCCAAAAACAAACACTACAACATCCAGATATCCGTATCCATAACCATTATTTAAAACATAACACAGTACAAATATATTTGTATATATACTAGTATCTCACAATACCCACAAAAAAAACCACCAAAAACAGTCCCAGCCTAAGCCTTTAAGCCCGATCTCCAGAAGAACCTAAAAAGTTGTTAATCCACTAGGGTGAAACACTTCTCAGTAAGGGTGGAATAAATTATAATAGTGTGTGACAACTGAGTTCTAATATTTATATATCAAAATAAACTGTTTCTCATATAATATCAATAACAACTGAGAAAAAGTTCCACTAATAACGTCACTGACATATGATATCATATACACATCTAAAATGCACAAGTGCATAATTTTTATATAGGCGAAAGTCCCCGAGAATAGAGAAGATTACCCACCCATACAAGTAGCTTCCCTTTACTCTGGTACTAAAAACTATCTACTAGAGCACTCACCTTACTCAGTAAACCCTTAGGTGAAGAAATACCTCGCCGCCAATATACACATCTTTATTATTTTAAAGGCGAAGGTTTCCGAGGATCGAGATGTCTACCCGCCCATACAAGTAGCATCCCTTTGCACTGATCCTAAGAAATTATCTAGCAGAGCACTCGCCTTTCTCAGTAAGCCCCTGGTGGTATGTTTATCTCGCTGCATGCACACACATGCATTCACAATATGCTATACTATTATTATTATTATTATTATTATTATTATTATTATTATTATTATTATTATTATTATTATTATGTTTTAATTAAATTCACACGTGCACAATACATCCACACAAAAATCATGCATCTCATACTTCATCTTCTAATGACCTCAGTACGTGGCCCACACAGAGCAACTACGTACATATCAGTACATGGCCCACACAAGCACCTACGTACTTCTTATCTACACGTGGCCCGCACAGACACCACTACCCACACAGGGTACATAACATAGCCCACACAAGTGCCATTATCCACACATGATATAACATGGCCCACACAGGCACCACTCTAACTTCTGCGACACGTGGCCCACACGGGCACCACTATTCATCAGTATCCAATCCCTATGACCTACCCGTTGTACATCAGTAGAACAAGCTCTTCGACCTGCCAATATCCTACCCTATATAAAAGACAATATGACAAGCTCCTTGACCTGCCAACGTCATATCGTGATTTATATCTAGGCAATATAACAATCTCCTCATGCTAACGTTATATTGAGCTGCAGACGAATAACCACACCATTTGGTTCACATAGGCGCATCAATGCATTACCATACAAGTATCCAACAGATTAATACATTCCCACACAGTAATCCAACAAATCAATAAATTTTCACACAGTATCCCAACAGATTAATACATTTCCACATAGGAGTCAAATATAATAATCCATTCCTCATATCATAATCATTCCAAACATCCCCACATGCAAACCCAAATACCACAGTAATTCATATTCAATTTATTAGGAATAATTGTTCCCATGTCACACGAGTTTAATATCATATGCAATTATCCTAAATATAAACTTTAACCAAAATCATCATTTTCTAGTACTCAAACTATTCCAAAAAAAATCATATAGATAAATAATAAATTTCATATACACGTAAATAACCAGTTCCCCTTAATAAAATATTGATATAATTTTATTCCCTCTTACTTGATTTCCTGAATCACTCCTGCAGGGCTCCCAAAATTATACCTGCGGCGCTCATCCGAATCCTAATTCAATCAAATCAACTCAAATAAAATATTATTTTAACCTTTCCTAATTTACAATAATTAAATACCAATTAATTTTTAAATAACCCATTTATCCTAGTTTTTGGGCTATTCCTACAACGATCCCACAAGAAATCCGCTCCACTAGTTTTGTAGAGAATCATCCCTAGATTCTCGTGGTGGTGTCCAATTGTCAATTTGGTTTAAAATTTAAAAAAAATTGATGTAAGAATGAGAATTTGTCTTACCCCATGAGATATGTCCACATTAATCCTATGACAAATCAATTTCGGTAGATATGTCGGTGGCGGAGAATGACGTTCAGTGGTATTTTCGGATTTTCAATTGGATGAGAATCCGCCGCGAAATTGTAGAGAGAGGAGGAGTGGAGAGCGTGAGTTGAAAGAGTTTTTTTTTTTCTTTCTTTTTCTTCCCTTTCTGCATGTAAAGCTTCTTTCTTTCTTTTTTTTTCCTTATTTCATCTTCCTGCTTTGTTCAGAAACTTAAGAACTAAGTTTTCTTTTTTAATTCACAGCCCTTCCTTATCTTTTTTTTTTTTGCCCTTTATCTCTTTACTTAATACCTTATATATATCCAAAATCCTCAAATTTCCTAATTTAATTAATTTTCTTAATAATAATTAATTAATTAATTTATAATAATTTTTAATTAATTTTTTTTAATTATTATTATTTTTTTGGGTGGTTACATACAAGACCAACACAGCAGCATCCTTGCTGCCACGACACTCTCAAACTCTCCTCCGTCGTCAAACCACCACACACGAGTCGCCATCGCCGAAGTTCATCTGCAGACCGACCGTCGCACTGCTCTCCTTCGGCAAATACTCTCCAACCACACACAACACATACAGCGGCCATCACTCCGACGGCTCTTCACGGTAGCATCTCAAACTCGTCATTACCATCACTGATTTGCTGCCCATCAGCTCCGGCGACCCATTGTAAGCCCCCTTGTTATACACACCCCCGGTGGACACTTATCTCATTGTTTTCTTGTTTTAGTTTTTTTTTTTAAATCTTATATTGTATATTGGTTTTGTTATATAATTTTTATATTTTTGTTAGTTCATTCTTGTCATTATTTTAGTATTAATATGAATATTATTATCATTGTATCATTAATATTATATTACATAATCATATAATTTTATTGTTATAGCTATTTTATTGTTTAACATTTATATTGGGTTTTTGTTATTTTTGTCGTATAACACGTTGTATCTATTTTAACGTTCAATATTTATGGGTTTTCTTTTGTTCTTTTTTTTGTTATTATATCATCATGTTTATAGTGTTGTGTATTTATTTAGGTTTTTAGTATTATTGTTGTATTTATTTTAATGCTTAATGTTTATTGTTAGAGTTTTTGTTGTTATTGTTGTAAATATTAAATAATGTGGTCGTGTGATGTACTTATTCAATATATAATGTTTAAGATTTTCGTCATTATCGTTTAATACTCATATTGTAAGGATTGTCATCATTGTATTTATTTGGGGTTCTTGTTAATATTTGTATATTTAGGATGGTGGTTATTGTTATATCGATTTAATTAGGTTTTTTAGATATATTATATGATATTCTAAAAATGTTTTTTTCATTGTTTGACTTTTACTATTTTTTGTTAATTGTCTTTTTGTTATTTTAATATTCGGGAAAAATATTGAAAACTTACAAAAAATCACAAAAATATTTTTGAGATCAAAATTATTTTTATACTTGGAAAAGCCACATAAAAATTTAGAAAAATCACGGAAAATTTCAAAAAATGCTTTGAGGTCAGAAAAATGTTTTTGCTCGCTTCTTCATCCCAAATAAATTAAAAAAAAAAACAAAAACCTCACAAGGTCCCTTCAAAATATATTTTTCCTTACTTTGAAAAATCCTACAAATTTCAAAAGACCTGAGAGCTATTTTTGTTAAAACATACTTTCCTGTTTTTCCTTATGATTTTAAAGAAAGGGTATGAGCTTTTTAAAGCTTCCCGTGCTATAGTTCTGAGGAAATATATATTATGTATATTTTTGCGTGATTTATTTCTTTGCATGTGCATTTCATAAATTCACGAAAGAGAATAATTTTCAAGACTTATTAATTTTAATTGGCGGGATAATTTTTTATTAATTAGGTATCATTCGTAATAACGGCTGCATAGGGGGTACTAATACCTTCCCCTAGCGTAACTGAACTCTCAATCCCTGCTTTGGTAATGCAGACCGATTCTATCCTTAACTTGGTATGAATCAAGTGTTCTAACCACACTAAAAGATTAGTGGCAACTCCAACCATCATTCCTATTTTTCTTGAAAATTAAACATTACATTTTTTTTTATTTTGCCGACCCTAGGGTACCCGAATTCCGAGGACGTCGTGACCATATGGAAATCATTTTTGGTATTTAGATTTAAGTATGTTAATACATAATTAAAAATCAAATGTACCAACTTGAGTATGATATAGTAAAATGACTATATAATTTTATTGAAAGCTCCAAATGTGACAAGACCCTTTATATTTAAAAATTAACTCATAAATTTTTTCAAGAACACTCAATTTGACTCTTATATAACTAGAGCTAAAATGGGTATTTGTAAAAGAACACCCTATGTATTAAGAAAAAAGTTAGACTATAATTATGTACTATTTATGAATCTAACTCTATATTTATTCCACATGAATCAAAAAATTATAATATTATTTCATATAAAACTAGAATCATCGTTATCTCTAGAAAAATTTTATGTAGATGTTTTGGAGCTAGTGTAGGATTAATAATTAAAATAATATGGTCATTCTACACTACAATAAAATCAGAATCAGAAATAAGTATACTGCGATAAATTAGACATATATTACTATAAAATCTTTGAAAATATTTTTTATTCTTTTGTATAAAATTAGAAGTTATGGGGATTCCAGAACAATATGACACACTTAAGTTGAATGAATATTCGATTTGTTATGAGTTGTGCAAATCAACCATCATATTATGTCCTCTGTCAAAAAAGTAGCTCAACTTATTAGTAGTGTTTGAATTTTATCTCTTCAACGACTATTCCAATTGGTTATAAAAGGAGTCCAATTTCAAGGAAGATGGACAAGATAAATTTCTATAAAAGTGGTCTCCCATTCTCTTCCATATTTCAAAGTTATAGAGTGTTTTGTTCTTGCTTGAGAGAGCACTTTCTTGCAATTTTTTTTTCATTAGTTTTAACTCTCTTAAAGTTCCAAGTCCCATTTCTTTGAGGGGTTTTGAGTTGTAAGCTTGATTTGTGGCATCAATCTACTTAGAGATTTTAAGTCACATATTATTTGTAATTTTTCATTGTAAGTGTTGTTTGGGCCCTGGTGAAAGGCTCGCTTTGTATTCTAACCCCAGTGAAAGGCTAGGTCTTGTAATTATGTTCTTACCTTAGTTAAAAGGAAAGAAGATTGCTAATGGAACCTTGACTTGTATTCAGTCGAGAGAGTGGACATACGTTCTCGTGAAGGAGATTGAACCGCTATAAAAGAGTTTGAGCATTTCCCTCCCTTATTTCCCTCACTCCTTTCCTACATTACTTATTATTTGATTGAATTAATTGCTCAATTGTGTTTGTGCATATTTCATATATTATCTTAGGTTATTGAAGTATATAGGGTAAGTTGTGAATGAACATTAACTTGTTCTTATCTAAACTTCCACAACACATTCATTAGAATATACATACTAGACTATAACTCACCAAGAGTTTGATAAAATGAGTAAGGGTCATAAAAATTAGCAAAAAGACCCAATTCGCACCCCCCCCCCTATTGGGATTCCTAATGGACCAAAAATTAGTATCAGAGCAAAGCTCTATATATTGACCTTAGCAAGTCTGTAGGGAAAGATCACACATCCATGGAAACCCCAATTAGCATGACCTTGCCTGAGGGACAATTTGCCACTAAACCACCATAATGACATGAATTACAGATTTTGAAAAACTAGGATGAGAATTTTCATTCAAAAAAAAATGTTATGATATGTGGAATATGTTAAATGTCCCAACTTCGGGAGTGAATAGATTTTTTTCACAGAATGCGTATTTCTCTACAAAATAAAAACTCTTGGTAAGATACAAGTAATTATATCACAATATAAGTAAATGTAAATCATGCACAAGACAAATAAAATGAAGAGAAAGATAAAGAAAATTAACACTGTTATTTTTACGTGGTTCGACACCAAGCCTACTTTCACGCCTTGGGACCAACCCAAGGATTCCACAATCCACTAAGGAACTCCTTCATCGGCGAAGAAGCCTCAACTCGGAAACAAATCCCTACCACGCTCACAAAGAGCCTTCACTCAGGAACAAATTCCTACCCGCTCACAAAGAGCCTCTTCGGTTCACAAAGAACTTTCACCAAACGGTTCATAAAGAACCTTTACAAGAAGATGATGGAAATACAATATGATGCTCCTTAAATGAGCAAATATTAAATACAAATCAAACCTCACACTATCTTTAAAGTAATGAATCAAACACTATTAAAGAGCAAGAGATAATGAGCACTTGTGAATGAAGAACAACAATACAAAGTGTTAGGTGCTTATATTTTGGTATAAAAAGATGTTTTTCACTAAAAATGATCAAAAGCCTTCAAAACCATGTCAATACAAGTCTAATAACTTGTATTTATAGCCCAAGAGCCAAAGGAGCCGTTAACTAGCCGTTGGATGAAAAAAAATGTATTTTATTTGGTAAACTAGCCATTTTCCACCCGTTGGAGCCATTCTGCCCATTGGACTTGTCAACTAGTCCTCGACTCTCGTTGACTAGTCACACACTACCACTCGTCAACGAATCCCTTGTTCTCGTCGATGAGTGCCCTGAATCAAAAAAAGTCATTAACATAAAAGTTGTGGAATTTTTTCTTAGATTTTCAGGGACACCAAGTTCGTATTTTTTGTACTTTTATAGAAAAAGTTATGCCTCAAATACTGAAGGGTGTTCAGGAATTTTGATAGGTGCATAACTTAGTTTTTAAACCCAACTAAAAAGTCTTTTAAACACTTAAAACATTCTTGGACAAAATTAGATGGAATATATTAAGTCTAATAAAGTTTAATACTTATCCAAATGAGTTTTCTTTTAAATATAAGACATCTTGAATAATGAAAACACATTTGAAACCCATTTTGATATCTTAGATACTTAGTATGTCCTTTATGAAAATATACTTGACTTTCTTTGAACCTTAGGACATAAGCCATGCTTTGATAAATCCGGGACAAAGTATGAAAATGGTTATGAAACTAAGATGTTTAAAACTTGTCCATTTGAAAACATATTTTGAGTTTTAGGATTCATTTGACAAACTCTTTAAGTTTAACTTTGAAAACAATGAAAGTTGATTTTGTGATTTTAGTGCAACCCTATAAACTCAAGTGTCCTAGTATGCATATGCAATGCTCAGCTCTTCCTCATAAATCATGCAAGAAACACAACTGCAAGAGTTACAAGATATACTACATCAAACACACACCCATTACATACAATACAACATCAAGCCCCCTCTGGTTGTGCTTTGGTTCTTCCGAGTATGTGTCCACTTGATCTTTCTATTCGAACATCAACTCAGTTCGATCTTTGCTTTTTGACCAATACTTCATGTATTCGACACTTTTACCCATACTAAGCATGATCTGCAAAGATGAAAAATACTAGAAACCACATATAGGTTAATATTATCAAAACACATAAAACATGATAGTGTAGCCACCAAGACTAATAGAATGTCACCAAAAAGGGACCACATATTCCTATGAAAAAAGGTAGAAAATACTTGTTTACCCAAGTTAAAAAATGAGTGGGAAGATAATGATACCAGCACTCCCCTAAGGTGGACCAACATATGTCTAAAACATGCAAGTAGAAAAATAAATTCTCTTTCACCCCCCAAGTAGGTTGTAGCATTGTCCTCAATGATGCAAAAGAAATGAAAGAACTTGCACAAAGAGAATAGTTAAGGGGCAAAACAACTATAAGAAGAACCAAGTAGTAAAATAAAAATTAAAAGAAAAAGAAAAAGGAAGTACCTGAACAACTTTGAAAATAGTGCAGCCCAAGGAAATAAAAAAACAAAAATTGAAGAACAAAAGAAAACAATGAAAAAGGAAAAAAAGAAAGGATAGATCAAGAAACCATATTAATTAGGATCAAGCAAATGTAAAGTACATTCCTCAGGTGCAAGGTTAAAAATAAAGGGCTTAAGCCTTTGACCATTAACCTTAAAAATGTTACCATTGCGAGGGTTCATTGTCTATAGCACCATGGGGAAAAACATTTTGTACCACAAAAGGCCCGCTTCACTGAGACCTTAACTTACTGGGGAACAAGTGTAATCGAGAGTTGTACAATAACACTTGTTGATCATGTAATGACCCGAAAATTCTACTACATTTTTTTTATATACTGCTAAAAATATTAAATTACTCTGATACCAATAATAATATCCACAATGTCATCTCGGACCCAAAGTGGGTACTGGGGATACCTATCCATAAATATATACTATCTATGCAGCTGAAAACATAATATACCTGAACCTTATATACAATACCAAAGTTCTACTAACTCTATAAATATACATGTGCATCTCCAGAAAACCATAAAACGTCCTAGGGATTATACAAAACACATCTCTCAGCTCATCACTTACCTTGAATCTAGGACTGTACCAACACCTCCTCTACCTCGGAGCTCGCTCCACTCGCCTGTTTGGATTTTCTGAAATGTTTGAATTCTGGGGTGAGACACCTCTCAGTAAATGGGATAGACTATCATCAGTGTGTGGCAACAAGAGTTCTATTATGTATCAAAATATATGTTGTACATAATTAACTGTAACATAATTATCCGTATCTGATAAATTAGGTAAAACTGTACTCATACTTATATAAGTCTGGAGAAATCATATTTTAGACATAAACATACTGTATTATAATACATTACTAAAAACATGTAAATCATATGTTATAACTGTATAATACTGAAATTTTTCCCTAGATGGATAGCTAGTTGATATCATGTATTCCCCTTATATGATTAGGTTGTGCAGCCCGTAAGCGGGACCTTGCAATGGTTGGCCTACCATGCTAAGCCAAAACTAACTCGTTTGTAAGTACGATTGGTCTGCCCAACCTGGTCCGGATTGCCAGGGATGCACACTACTCTTCTTTGGGCTCAATCGACTATCCAATCACCAACACTCTATCTGAGACATGTGGTGGCGCTAATCTGAACTAATAGCTACGGTACCGTGCTCTAAAACTAAATTAAGTCATTGGGGTTCTACTATTATATAATACTTTTCATAAATAACTGTAATATAACTCATTTCATGTTTCAGTGTAAAATGTTTCATATTAAAATTTCTAAATAACTATTATATATATCTAATCATGACACTGGGCCGGCTGAGCTGTCACGGCACTAGGCCGGATGAAATATCACGACATTGGGTCGGCTGAAATATTACGGCACTGGGCCAACTGAAATATCACGGCATTGGGCCAATTGAAATATCACGGCACTAGGCCAGCTTGTAGAGACCCGAATAATTATTATAATTTAATAACAAAAGGAGGAAAGAAAAGTAAACAGGGTCTTGTTAACGAACATAGGGGATTCATCGACGAGAGCACATGAGTGGCTCGTCGATGGGGACGTGTCTCGTCAACGAGAAGATACCGAAGGGATTTATCACAGTTCTGAATTTCATCGACGAGAAGTCAGCATTCGTTGACGAATTTCCTTCTTGACCTCATCGACGAAATGGCATGGCTTGTCAACAAATGCCAATGTATAAATAGGCCCAAACCTCATTTTTTGTCCAAAACTCATGCGAAAATTCTTCTCTCTCTCCTCAATTCATCCCTTCTTCCTTCTCTCTAAACTTTCGGGCCAGATTCTCGCTGGTTTGACGATCTGAAGCCACCACGACACTCCTAGGAAGATTCTCTACAAATATGCTAGAGTGGATCGTCGGTGGAGCTGCCTTGAAATTTATCCCAAATTCAAGGTAAGGCTTTTTATTTGAAATTTGACTTTCCCATAGTTATAGGAAATGTTGTATATGAAGAAATAGTGAAGTTTAGTTTTGAGAGATGTTGATTTCAGGGTATTGAATGGGGAACCCTGCGGGTGCAGGACCAGTATATTATATGGGGTTTTCTAGAAATCAGGTAAGGGAATAAACTAAAACAGTAATTTTCTATGAAAATTATTATGAAATTATCACTAGATTTATGTTCATAATACATGTATTATATGTGAGTATTACTGAGAAATGCAAATTTGGAAAAATACTGCTGTTACACTAGAATGTATGTTTTTTGTATACAATGCCAGAAAATATGATTTTAGAATAGAATGTATGATTTTATTCAACTTTGTGTGGCATGAATATTATTTTTACGTAAATTATATTATGCTAAGGCAACCTTGCAAGTAAAGTATATTTCAGTGATTTTTAGAAATTATGTAATAATGTAGTACATTATGATTTTAGAATACATGATAAATAAATTATCTATTCAGATTAATATGTATGAAAAGTTTGGCGCAAGACTATGATTGATAGCCGACGCAAGGCCATGTATTTATGTATGATTTCGGTGCAAGGCCGCAGATATGAAAGTAATCGGCGCAAGACCGCACGTATGTATGTTATTACAGAAAATGCTATCAATCTATTTATGTTAAATAGTATATTATCATGTATTATATGTTATCAGAACCTAGATGATAGTTCAGTTCAGTTTCAGGAGCACAGTATCGTAACTATACAGATCAGATTATTACAGTTCAGACTTGTGCTAATCGCCCCTACAAGTAGAGGGGGTGGGAGATGGATAGTCGATGTGGCTTTCAATGTAGAGTTGTAGTCATCCACCTGGCAGTTCGAACCAGGGTGTGGCAGACCCATCGTACTTACAGACATTTTTTACTCGACAGTGGTTGGCCAGCCATTGTCAGGTCTTGCCTTCGGGCCACACAATCCATTATGGGGGTAATACATGACATTAGCTAGTTATACATCATGGGTAAATTGCAGTATTACAAGTTATATCAGACAATTCATGAACAGTATGATTTATTAGAAACATGAAATTATATGTTTACTTAACCATGTTATGAACAGTATTTTCTAGCATGTGAAATGTACTTTATACCTACTATAGCATTAAATATTCATGTGACCACACAACTGTATTTAGTTTATTTTTCCTTACTAAGAGGTGTCTTACCCCCAGCTTAAATAAATTTTCAGGAAACCCAGATAAACTAGCGGACCGAGGTCGCCGCTGAAGCTGTAGTTATTACCCTGCTAGGAGGGTAAGCTTTGAACTAAGATCAAGGGATTTTTGTTGTGAGATCCTAAGTATATTTTTGATGTTTTTGGAATTGTATATAAATATGGTATTTGGTGGATGGTAGATAATTCTGGTATTATGCATTTGATGGTTTGGTGAATGTAATTTATGTTTCTACTGCTTAGGTTTCTACTGTGTATGACAGGTGTGTGTCCCTGTTACCCACGGGTTTGGGTTGATTTTGTGTGATCTGTGTTTAATTATATGATAAGTTAAGCAGGTCATTACAGTTTGGTATCAGAGCCTAGGATGTTAGGCTCTATAGACTTTATAGTGCAGTAGTAATAATACCAGGGTATAGGATAAAGGAATTTGAGGTCTAGTTTTGTAGTCTAGATGTAGAACTTCCGTGGTGGTTTGTGTGATTTTCTTGGGGTGACGATTTCAGGAAAGTCATGTTAAACTATCATCGAGTTGGGTATCTAGGTTGTAGGATTGAACCTTGAATTGAGATGAGGAGTGGTAAATTAGTTAAAGATATATTATACTAGTTGGATGATATGTTATGGAGATAGGGTCCTAAATTAAGTTTATTGTCTTTTCAGGATGGACCTTGGAGGCAGTAGCGCCCATGCTAGTGGAAATGAGGGAGGTGGGCCCTCAGGCGTTGCGGGCTGTGATTCAAATGTAGTTTTATGCATCATAGCATAACAGGTCATAGCTAAAATTTCTAGGAATTCCAGAGAGCTAGGTGGTTCGGCTGCAGGCCACGATAGCTCGATTGAGAAATTCATTAAGATGAATCCTCTGACTTTCTCAGAGGGAACTGATCCTACTGTTGATGAAAACAGGGTGTGAGAGATCGAGAAGGTATTTGTAGTATTACAGTGTACTAAGGAGCAGAGGGTACTGTTTGCTACATATAAATTGACTGGAAAGGCCGAGAGATGGTGGACTACAGTGAAACTCCTAGAACAGCAGAGGATAGCGCCTATAGAGATGCCTTGGGAATGGTTTAAGGAAATATTCTTCGATAGGTATTTTCCAGCCTTGTCCAGGGAAGCTAAGATGAGAAGTTCCAGAATCTGAAGCAGGGACAGCTGACAGTGCAGCAGTACGCGGCGAGGTTCATTGAACTATCTCGCTTCACCCTGTACATTATTCCAAATGAGGCAAAAAAGGTACGATAGTTTGAAAGAGGTTTGAGGAGAGAAATATATAAGCGGGTGTCAATACCGAAATTGCGGGATTTTGTCGAACTCGTTGATAAGGCCACTATAGCAGAGGTTGGAGAGCGATCGAAGGATAAGGAGTAAAGACAGAAGAAGAGATCCACACCTTCTGGTTCTCAACAAGGGGTCGGTCGTGGTTCATGGAAGAGAGGTGGCTACTACAGAGACCAGAGGAAGAAGACAGGGACTTGCGGTTTTCAGGGTGTGCAGCCACTTCCAACTTGCCCGACTTGTGGGAAGACACACTTGGGTGAGTGTCGTGCCGGACGAGGTATCTGCTATCGGTGTGGGGAACCAGGGCATGTGATAAGAGATTGTCAAGCTCATATTGGTGCTACTCCTGCTCCTAAACCTGCTCAGGGAGGCTATCAGGTGCCACGTGGAGGCCAGCAAAGGAATATGGCTCCATATAGGGTTTTTGCTCTGATGCCAGTTGATGTTGAGGCAGCCAGTGATGTGGTGACAGGTATGGTTAGTATGTTTTCATTTAAAATCATTACATTATTTGATTCAGGTGCCACACACTCGTTTGTGTCTTTGGGATGTATTAAATTATGTGGGGCAGACACAATTAATAAATATCGAACTGTTAGTGACTACACCGACCGGGTCAGTAGTGAGGTGTAGTAGTGTAAGAACCTGAACCGTGATATATGGATTTAAATAATTAAGAGAAGGGTAAAATTGGAATTAAAGCAGGCTTCATCGATGAAACTAGAGTTCGTCGATGAAGGCTTTGTAGTTCTTGGTGACGAATTTTAGGTGCTCGTCAACGAGGAGAAACCGAGAGGTTTCGGGAAACCAGGAATCTCAAGCTCGTCGACGAGAACGACATTTGTCAACAAGGATGGCTAAAGCAAAGGTACTATAAATAGATATTTAAGTTACTTCTCAGCTAAGAAATCTCATTTTCTCTCTATCTCTCTAGAAACTCAACGTACTCTCTATCTCTCTAGATTTCTTCGCCATTCGACGTGGGAATCGTTGATCCAATGTTACCACAAGGATCATGGAAGGATTCTCTACAAGTTCTATGGATCGGATTTTCGGTTTGGGCATTTTCGGGTTTTGGCTTAAAATTGAGGTAAGGCTTGGTTTTCATTTCCGTTCCAGTAGTTTTGTAGAGAATGGAGTCGTAAGTATATTTTGTACTGTGGGTTGTAGGTTTTGGAACTTGGTTCGCTGTTTGGGGGCCTTGGAGTTTGGGATTTGCCATTTGGGGAAAAGGTAAGGGGATTCAGTTTATGTCAGTTATTTTTGAAATCAGACTTGGTGGAATTGTGGTTCACGGTCCTGTGTGCGTTTTGGTTACTCATTAGGGGGGGATCTAATGGGTAAAACTATGGGTTTTTCATAATTACAGTTTTGGGAAAAGGGGGGGTATTGGGTTGCATCCCTAGTTTTGTTGGAAAAATTGTATGTATATGATGATTTATACTGTGTAATAAGGATGGTCGTACCATGACTTTATTTAAACTGTGTATGTTTGGAAAACCATGATTTTAGATTACCAAATGGGAGTAGTGTGTTTGGTTATATGAGCATGCATAGTTATGTTTTCTGGAATGCAATTGGAACTGGGTTCGGAGTTGTTCTAGGTACTGAGAGTGTCCGACTCTATATCTGTGGGCATATGAAATCGTAAGGGCATGTTTGGCAAGAGTGTTAGGCTCTATATCCGAGGGTGTAAGCCTTACCGGCTGATTACTAAAGGGTGTGGATCCACCAGTTAGTGCCAATATGATGCCATGGGAGTTTGGGACTAGCCATGTGCCGATGACGCCCTGTATCGTGAGTCGACTATGGGCTGACGCCGGGTATCGCGGGCTGGATTCGGGTCGAAGGGTGCGACGACACCGGATTGCTTGATCATGTGTGTGTGTGTGCTTGTATGCACTACTATGAAATTAGTACTGGAATTGCTTTTAAATGTGTATGTGTTGTGGATCATGATAACACTCAAATGCCACACATCGATATAACCTGTATTCTTCCTTATTGAGACGTGTCTCACCCCTGCTATATGTATATATTTTCAGGTCCTTCGGGTAACCGAAGCTAACTTCTTGGTGTAGGGGCAGTGTTTGGTGTACTGCGGATAGCCCTTGGGTAAGTGCTAGGACTTGTGTTCTCGAGTTGTCATTTTGGGGTATGGTTGATAAACAAGTTTATGTGTTGTGTTATGGAGCTTGGACTCCTTTTGTATAGACTTTGGTATGTACTGTATGTATATATACATAGAAAAACCTTTTTCCGCTGCGTATGTGATTTATATGTGGTTGTGTATTGGGTGCCTGGGAACCCCATGGGGTCAGACCTTCATTCATTGTACTGTATCTTTGGATGATTTTTTGGGTACAAGGACAAGTTAGGTTACTTTTCCACCCCTGGGTCCCATTTCCAAGTTTGGGGCGTGACAGTTTGGTATCAGAGCTAACCAGGTTGTTAGGTCTTGTAAACTTGGTTAGGCTTAGCTGTGTGTACATACCAGAGTACAGGATGTTGGATATGGGAAAAGTTGGTTAAGGATTGTTTGTTTGCTAGACCAAGACTCGTCGGCGGTATTCCATGTTTTTTATGGAATGACGATTTCAGTAAAAGCAGGGTAGATCATTGATGACTTCCGTGTCAATGTGATAGAAGACCTGGACCTGGTAGGTGGTAGTTAACATGATTAGGGGTAGATAATTGTGTTAACTGTACATGTTGTAGGGGTCTTGACAAAACTTTGTTGTGTTTTCAGAATGGAGCCCAAGGATAATGACCTGGGAAGTGGCTCCGAGGAGATGGCGAGTGATGAGTCTCCTACTGTGCCTCGAGGTTTGAGGAGGTAGGTCCTGCGGGAGATCGGGCGGAGTGTTAGGAGACGCAAACGCTCTCCTATGTCTGCGGGGTGCACCATTGAGAGGTTCACACGCATGCATCCTCCGACGTTCTCAAGGGGATATGACCCGACGATAGTAGAGGACTGGGTCGAGAAGATTGAGAGGATCTTGAAGGTTCTACACTGCACAGACAGGCAAAGAGTTCTTTATGCTACCTTCCAGTTATCTGGGGGGGAGGGCGATGGTGGACTGCCGTGAGCCTACTGGAGAAGCAAAGGACCGGTCCTGTGGAGATGTCTTGGAACCGTTTTAAGAAGGTGTTCTTTGACAGATACTTCTTGGCTTCTATACGTGATGCTAAGGCGGATGAGTTTTCTGGGTTGACTCAGGGGAGTATGACGTTGCAAGGGTATGCTGCTCAGTATATAGAGCTATCTTGGTTTGCATCGTGTTTGATCTCGAACGAGTATGAGAAGACTCGGAGGTTTAAGAAAGGCCTGAGGAAGGACATTCGCAGACTAGTGGATATGCTTTAGATCCATGAGTTGTTGGTTTTGGTGGATAAAGCCACTATGATTGGGACTGGTATCCGAGAGGACGAGGTGGAACAGGAACCGAAGAAGAGGCCAGTACCTTCTGGTTCTCAGTCTGGATATCGTCAGGGATTGTGGAAGAAAAGGAATAGGGGCTTGGGTTACCGTCAGAATACCGAGCGTCAGAGTTCTCAGGTGAGCCAATCGGGTGATCGTTGTACCAGGTTCCATACATGGGGGTAACTGCTACAACTGTGACCAATCAGGTCACATGGTTCGGGATTATCACACGCCAAATAGGGGTACGCCTTCTTTGAGTCAGAATCGGGGAAGTAATCAGGTATCCCAAAGGACATATCAGGCGAACACAGCTCCGGCACGAGTGTATTTGCTTACTCCAACAGATGCTGAGCATGCGGGGAATATGATGATAGGTACAATGATGTTGCTTTTAAATAGAGCTGTGGTTTTATTTGATTCGGGTGCAACCCACTCCTTTATATTTGTTAATTTTGTGAAACTGTGTGGGGTGGAGACCCAAGAAATGGATGAAGAGTTGTTAGTAGCTACACCATCTAGGAGTGTATCTTTCTGTAGAAGAATATTAGAGGACTGCCTAGTGGTAATTCAAGGGAAGCTGCTACCGACGAATCTTGTGGTCTACGATATGTCAGGGTTTGATGTTATACTGAGAATGGATTGGTTATTCTCCAGTCATGCTGTGATCGACTATCATAGAAGGGTGGTAGTGTTCAGACCTCCTGGGGAGCAGGAGTACGAGTTTGTAGGATTGTGTGTGTGTTCGATGCCACAGGTTCTATCGGCACTACAGGTGAGGAGGTTACTCTTGGATGGATGTCAAGGGTACCTGGCTTGTGTTAGGGAACAACCACGGGATGAGTCGAGGCTCAAGGATATTTGGGTAGTCAGCGAGTTCCCTGATGTGTTTCTAAAAGATTTACCCGGTTTGCCTCCGCATCGTGAGGTGGAGTTCGCTATAGAGTTATTGCTTAGTAGGGCACCGATCTCTAAAGCACCGTACCAGATGGCTCCAGCAGAACTTCAGGAGTTGAAGGAGCAGTTACAGGAATTACTGGATAGGGGATTCATTCGACCTAGTGTTTCGCCCTAAAGAGCTCCAATATTGTTTTTAAAGAAGAAGGATGGGTCGATGCGCATGTGCATTGATTACCGTGAGATAAATAAGGTGATGGTGAAGAATAATTACCCTTTACCTCGTATCGATGATCTCTTTGACTAGTTGCAGGGGACGCAGGTCTTTTCAAAGATTGACCTACGGTCAGGGTATCATCAAGTGAGGGTCATATCTGAGGATGTTGCGAAGACTGCTTTCCGAACCAGGTATAGCCACTACGAGTTCTTAGTCATGCCTTTTCGGTTGATGAATGCTCTGGCAGTGTTCATGGATCTTATGAACAGGATTTTTCATGAGTACCTAGACCAATTTGTAGTGGTGTTTATTGATGATATTTTTGTATACTCAAGGAGTTCAGAAGAGCATGAAAGCCATCTAAGGTTAGTATTACAGATTCTGCGAGAGAAGAAGTTGTATGCTAAGCTGAAGAAGTGTGAATTTTGGTTGAGTCAAATTGCTTTCTTAGGCCATGTGGTATTTGGAGACGGTATCTCAGTTTATCCTAGCAAGACTGAAGTTGTGGTTGACTAGGTAAGGCTGAAGAGTAAGTAGGAAGTTCGGAGTTTTCTAGGACTGGCGGGCTATTATCGTCGGTTTGTGGAAGGTTTCTCTAAACTATTTGGGCCTCTAACTCGATTGACCAAAAAGGGAGTGAAGTTTGAGTGGACCAGTGATTGCGAGCAGTGTTTTTAGGAGTTGAAGCACTAGCTGGTTACTGCTCCGGTTTTGACCATTCTTTCGAGGGATGGCGAATTTGTGATTTATAGCGATGCGTATCTAAAAGGTTTGGGATGTGTGCTTATGCAGCAAGGTAAGGTAGTAGCATATGATTCTTAGTAATTGAAGGATTATGAGAAGAATTACCCTACGCATGATATGGAGTTGGCTGTTGTTGTATATGCACTGAAGATCTGGTGATACTATTTGTATAGTGTGCAATTCTAGATTTTAACTAATCACAAAAGCCTCAGGTACTTTTCACATAGAAGGAGTTGAATATGAGGCAGAGACAATGGCTTGAGTTGATTAAGGACTACGATTACGCGAGACCTTCTGGTGGAGTGGTATGAAGAGGCAGATTGCTCAGTTCATGGAGCAGTGTCTGACGTGTCAGCAGGTGAAAGCTAAACATCAGAAGCCAGGAGGGCAGTTACAGCCCTTAGCCATTCCGGTATGGAAATGGGAGCATATTTCCATGGATTTTGTGACCGAATTGCCCCCAGCACTTCACAGGCAGAATGCTATCTAGGTGATTGTGAATAGGTTGACGAAATCTACTCACTTCGTACCGATGAAGGTTAGCTATCCTTTGAGTAGGCTAGCAGTCATGTACGTACATGAGATAGTTAGGATGCACGAGGTACCGGTGTCCATTGTGTTAGATTGAGACCCGATGTTTACTTCTCGATTCTAGTCAAGCTTGCAGGAAGCATTGGGGATGAAACTTACTTTCAGTACAGCGTTCCACCCCCAGAGTGATGGACAGACAGAGAGGACGATACAGATCTTAGAGGATATGTTGTGGGCTTGTGTGTTAGATTTCGGTGGTAGCTGGATACAGTTTATGCCACTGGTAGATTTCTCTTATAACAATAGCTTCCAAGCAAGTATAGGGATGGCACCATTCGAGGCTTTGTATGGTCGGAGGTGTCGATCTCCTTTGTATTGGGATAGGGTTGGTGAACGTCAGGTGTTAAGACCTAAACTTGTGCAGCAGGCTTCTGAGAAGGTGGGTTTGATCCGAGAAAGGATTAAATCAGCTTAGAGTCGGTAGAAGAGTTACGCAGATGTTCGCCACCGTGAGTTAGAGTTTGAAGTGGGGGTAAAGTATTTCTGAGAATCGCTCCAATGAAAGGGGTGATAAGATTTGGGAAGAAAGGCAAGCTGAGCCTGAGGTATATCAGACCATTCGAGGTTCTTAAGCGACTAGGTCCGGTAGCCTACGGGATTGCACTACCCCCAGCACTCTCGAGGATCCACGATGTGTTTCACGTATCCATGTTGAGGAGGTATGTGTTGGATCCTTCACATGTTATTAGCTACGAGGATGTGGAGATTGGGGATACTTTAGCGTATGAGGAGATACCTGTTCAGATTCTAGACCATAAAGTTCAAAATTTACATACCAAGGATATACCGTTAGTGAAGGTATTGTGGAGGAATCACGAGGTTAAGGAAGTTTCTTGGGAATTGGAAACGGGGATACGCAGGAAGTATCCACAGTTGTTCTGAGTGCCTGTACATTACCTTTCCTTGGGTTGGGATAGGTGGTCAATCGTTGGGAGTGTGTGTATTGGGAACTCCTGAGACGGTTGTGTATGTAACCATGGTATTCCTCCACCATAAGTGAGGGTATGTATATATTGTGATAGGGCTGCATTTTAGTAGTCGCTGGTTTTCTTTAGAGTTGAGTGTGTATCTAATTGGTTGTGTGGTTGAGTTTGTGCATGAGAGATAGCAAATTTTGAGGGCAAAATTTTTGTAAGGATGGGAGGTTGTAAGAACCCGAACCGTGATATATGGATTTAAATAATTAAGAGAAGGGTAAAATTGGAATTTAAGTAGGCTTTGTCGACGAAGTCTTTGTAGTTCTTGACGAGGAATTTCAGGTGCTCGTCGATGAGGAGAAGCCGAGAGGTTTCGTGAAAGGGTGTGACGACACTGGGTTGCTTGATCATGTGTGTGTGTGCTTGTATGCACTACTATAAAATTAGTATTGGAACAGCATTTAACTGTGTATGTGTTGTGTAACATGATAACACTCAAATGTCACACACCGATATAACCTTTATTCTTCCTTACTGAGAGGTTTCTCACCCCTACTGTACGTACATATTTTCAGGTCCTTCAGGTAACTAGAGCTAGCTTCTTGGTGTAGGGGTGTAGTGGTTGGTGTACCGCGGATAGCACTTAGGTAAGTGCTAGGACTTGTGTTCTCGGGTTGTCATTTTGGGGTATGGTTGATAATCGGGTTTATGTGTTATGTTATAAATCTTGGACTCCTGTTGTATAGACTCTGGTATGGTACTGTATGTATATATACATAGAAAAACCTTTTTTCCATTGTATATTTGATTTGTATGTGGTTGTGTATTGGGTGCCTGGGAACCCCACGGGGTCGGACGCTCATTCATTGTACTATATCTTTGGATGATTTGTTAGGCACAAGGACGGGTTAGGTTACTTTTCCACCCCTAGGTCCCATTTTCGAGTTCGAGGCATGACAAGTAAGGTGTTTTGTGGTTGTCCAGTTGATATCCAAGGGAGAATTTTATCTGTTGATTTGATAGTGCTGGATATGTATGGGTTTGATGTCATCTTCGGCATGGATTGGCAAGAAGCTAACTTTGCTAGCATAGATTGTCGTTCAAGAGAAGTGATATTCAAACCTCCAGGAAGACCAGAATTCAAATTTATAGGGTCGTGAGTGCAATCTCTACCTTAGTTGGTTTCAACAATTCAGGCGAGGAGACTACTCCTGAGTGGTTGTCAGGGATTTGTGACCTTTATGAAGGAAACAACAGGGAATGAAGTGAAGCTCACTGGTACGTCAATAGTAAAGGAGTTTACAGATGTATTTCCAGATAAATTATCAGGTTTGCCACCTAATAGTGAGGTAGATTTTCCTATTGTTCTACTTCGAAGTACAGCGCCAATTTCTAAAGCATCTTATTGAATGGCGCTAGCAAAGTTGGCAGAATTAAAAGATTAGTTACAAGATTTACTTGATAAGGGTTTTATACGACCTAGTGTATCTCTGTGGGGAGCTCCAGTATTAAGTAGAGGATGTGTCAAAAATGGCCTTTAGGACCAGGTATGGACATTATGAGTTCCTTGTTATGCCATTTGGTTTGACAAATGCTCCTACAATATTCATGGATTTAATAAATAGGATTTTCCATCCATATTTAGACTAGTTTGTTGTTGTTTTTATTGATGATGTACTGGTTTATTCAAGGAGCTATGAGGAGCATGAGATGCATTTGAGGCAAGTTTTACAAACACTTGGGGGAAATAAGTTGTACGCTAAGTTCAGTAAATGCGAATTCTGGCTCGAGGAAGTGGTGTTTTTGGGGCATGCCATCTCAGGGGATGGAATTTAGTGGATCCTAGTAAAATTGATGCAGTAGTGAATTGGGCTAGACCGAGGAATGTCTAGGAGATTAGGAGTTTCTTGGGGTTAGCTAGATATTACTGTCATTTTGTTGAGGGATTCTCAGCGTTATCAGGGCTCTGACATGACTGACTAGGAAGAACGTCTGTTTTAAATGGGACTACAGTTGTGAGTAGAGTTTTCAGGAATTGAAACAGAGACTTGTCACGGCACCAGTGTTGATCATCCCTCGTCAAGCGGTGAGGGTTATACTATCTATAGCGATGCTTCCTTGAAGGGACTTGGTTGTGTACTGATGCAGCATTATAGAGTGGTAGCATATGCTTCCAGACAGTTGAAAGAATATGAAAAGAACTACCTTACCCATGATCTTGAATTAGCTGCAATGATATATGCATTAAAGATTTGGAGGCATTATCTGTATGGCGAGCAATGTGAAATTTTCTCTGACCATAAGAGTTTAAAGTACTTTACTCAGAAGGAATTGAATATGAGACAAAGAAGGTGGTTGGAGCTTATTAAAGAATTTGATTGCACCATCAGTTATCACCTAGGAAAAGCAAATGTGGTAGCTGATGCGTTGAGCAGGAAGTTTGTGAGACCAATGTTGGCAACTATGTAGATCCAGTATCCGATCATGATGGATCTGGAGAGACTTGGCATAGAGTTGGAGGAGAGTGATCCTCAAGTACGTATTGACAGTTTAGTGGTACAACCTACTCTGCAGGAAATGATTAAAGCTGCTTAGAAGGAAGACCTAGAATTAGCAGAGGTATTAGTTAGAGTGCAGAATGGTCAGGGGGAGTAATTCTGTTTATCAGATGATAGAGCTTTGTAGTTCCGTTCTGGATTATGTGGACCATATTAGAGGAGGCTCACAGATCTTTGTACATAGTTCATCCTAGCAGTACAAAAATGTGCAAGGATCTGCGAGAGTTTTATTGGTGGAGTGGTATAAAGAAGGAGATTGTCGAGTATATAACATAGTGTCTGACGTGCCAGCAGGTAAAAACTGAACACCAGAGGCCGGCAAGTCAGTTGCAGCCACTTTTTATCCCAGAGTGGAAGTGGGATCATATAACCATGGACTTTGTTTCAGAGCTGTCGTCGGCGTTGCATGGCCAGAATGCAATTTGGGTGATAGTAGACCTTTTGACTAAGACGACCCATTTCCTTCCTATCAAGATCAGCTACTCCCTTAATCGTTTGGCAGAGATTTATATTCAGGAGATAGTTCATTCTCATGGAGTTCCTATGTCTATAGTGTCAAATGGAGACCCGCGTTTCACGTCACGATTTTGGAGGAGCTTGCTGGAAACTTTAGGATTTTAGTTATCTTTTAGCACGACATTCCATCCTCAGTCAGATAGGCAAACCGAGAGAACGATACAAATATTAGAAGATATGCTTCGAGCATGCATACTAGACTTTGGGGGTAACTGAACTCAGTTCATGTCGCTGGTAGAGTTTGCATATAATAACATTTATCATGCCAGCATTGGTATGGCACCGTTTGAGGCTTTGTACTGTAGGAGATGTCGTTCTCCTTTATATCGGCACAAGATAAGTGAGCGGCAAGTTGTGGGACCAAAGCTAGTGCAGCAAGCGTACGATAAGGTTTGGCTTATTAGAGATAGAATTAGTGTAGCTCAGAGCTGACAGAAGAGTTATGTCGATAATCATCGCAGGAAACTGGAATTTGATTTGGTGATCATGTATTTTTGAAGATAGCTCCGTTAAAAGGGTTTATGAGGTTTGGAATTAGAGGTAAACTTAGCCCTAGGTTTACTGGCGCATTTGAGATTCTAGAGAAAGTGGGGCCAATTGCCTACAAGTTAGCTTTACCACCTGTGTTATCCAAGATGTACGACGTATTCCATGTTTCTATGTTTAGGAAATACGTCTCAGACCCTTCTCATGTAATCAGTTATGGTGAATTAGAGCTCAGTGATTCACTATTTTATGAGGAGGTACCAATACAGATTCTAGATAGAAGAGAACAAGAATTATGTAATAAGAAGATTCCTCTGGTAAAGGTTCTATGGAGAAATCATGCAATAGAAGAGGCTTCTTGGGAGTTCGAGGAACAGATTAGGCAAAAATACCCACAATTGTTCCAAGAAGTTCAACTATAACTAGGGAAGTGTAAGTAATTATGTGGTATTTCTTTTGCAGGTACATGTAATAATTAGGTTAATGAATAGTCTTTTAGTTTTGAGAGAATTTGATTTTATATATATGTAATCTCTCAGAACTTGGAATGTAACAACGGTATTCCTCCTCCATAAGTGAGGGTAAGTAATAAGATAAGTAGATCATTTTGCCTTTAAGGGATGATGAGTTATATGAATAGTAAATTTCAAGGACGAAATTTTATAAAGAGGAGAGAATGTAGAGACTCGAATAATTATCGTAATTTAATAATAGAAGGAGGAAAGAAAAGTAAACAGGACCTCATCGACGAACACAGGGGATTCGTCGACGAAAGCACATGAGGGGCTCATCGACGGGGATGTGTCTCATCGATGAGAAGATACCGAGGGGATTTATCTTCGTTCTGAATTTTGTCAATGAGGAGTGAGCATTCATCGACGAATTTCCTTCTTGACCTCATCGACGAAGTGACGTGGCTCGTCGATGAAGAACAGGGTATAAATAGGCCTAAACCTCATTTTTTTGACCAAAAATCCTACTAAAATTCTTCTCTCTCTCCTCAATTCATCCCTCTTTCCTTCTCTCTAAGATTTCGGTCCGGATTCTCGCCAGTTCGACAATTCGAAGCCACCACGACACTTTTGGGAAGATTCTCTACAAATTTGTTAGAGTGGATTGTCGGTGGAGCTGGCTTAAAATTTATCCCAAATTCAAGGTAAGACTTTTTATTTGAAATTTGACTTTCCCATAGTCATAGGAAATGTTGTATACGAAGAAATACTGAAATTTAGTTCTGAAAGATGTTGACTTCAGGGTATTGAGTGGGGAACCCTCTGGGTGCAAGACAAGTAGAGGGGGTGGGAGATGGATAGTCGATGTGGCTTTCAGTGTAGAGTTGTAGTCTTCCACCTGGCAGTTCGGACCAGGGTGTGGCGGGCCCATCATACTTACAGACATTTTTTACTCGGCAGTGGTTGGCCTGCCATTGTCAGGTCCCACGTTTAGGCCGCACAACCCATCATAGGGGGTAATACATGACATCAGCTAGCTATACATTCTGGGTAAATTATAGTATTACAAGTTATATCAGACAATTCACGAACAATATGATTTATTAAAAATATGAAATTATATGTTTACTCAACAATGTTATGTACAGTATTTTCTAGCATGTGAAATGTACTGTATATCTACTATAGCATTAAATATTCATGTGGCCACACAACTGTATTTAGTTTATTTTTCCTTACTGAAAGGTGTCTCACCCCCAGCTTAAATAAATTTTCAAGAAACCTAGATAAACCGGCAAACCGAGGTCGCCGCTGAAGCTGTAGTTATTACCCCGCTAGGAGGGTAAGCTTTGGACTAGGATCAAGGTATTTTTGTTATGAGATCCTAGGTATATTTTTTATGTTTTGGGAATTGTATATAAATATGGTATTTGGTGGATTGTAGATAACTCTAGTATTATGCATTTTATGGTTTGGTGAATGTAATTTATGTTTACTTCTGCTTAGGTTTCCGCTGTGTATGATAGGTGTGTATCCCCGTTACCCACGGGTTTGGGTTGATTTTGTGTAATATGTGTTTAATTATATGATAAGTTAAGCAGGTTGTTGCACAGATGGTCAGTAATAGTATACTTTATAATATTATATCTTCTGTGATGTCTGCATCATTCTGAAAATCATTATCAAACTGCATTTTGTTCAGTATAATCATAAAATACTCTGGTCTGTTTATACATACTATAAAATAATCACACTCTTGCCACACAAGTGAGTGTTGCCCTATAATATACTAATTGTGTGGGGAAAACATATTTTTGCTGAAAAATGATATTATTTCTGTTTCTAGAGTTCACTCAATTCAAACATCAGATTTCCCAAAACATACATTAATTCATAAATTTCATTCCCATATACCTAAATATCTAGAAAATCATATAAATATTTTTAATAATCAAATACTGTATTTTGAACTGGTAGATTTTTTAAAAATACCTGACATAATCTATCACCTTGCCTGATTCCTAAAAAAATGCCCATAGGGATCCTAAACTGTGCCTACGGCATTCGCACAAAACCTTGTATCCATAAACCCTATTTTAATCAACTCAATGCCAAAATAACAGTCATCCTGACATTCCACAGACCCACACATTTAAATAACTAATTAAACATGAAAAACAGCTTCCTTACCCCAGTTTTGGAGTGGTGCCTTGAATGCCTAATTTACGAAACCACTCTAGTTAAATTGCATAGAATCATCACCAGGATCCCGAAATGATGTTTATTAGCTGATTTGGGCTTATTTCGAGAGAGAAATCAAAGAGAGAGAGAGAGAGAGAGAGAGAGAGAGAGAGAGAGAGAGAGAGAGAGAGAGAGAGAGGTGGCCAAGGCCCTAAGAGAGGTGAGAGAGAGAGAGAGTTTGATTTCTTAACATAAAATGGAACTTAAACCTTTATATAGGATTGCTGGCGTAGGGGAAACCCTCGATGGTTTCCCTGAAACCGTTGAGGGTTTGGCCTTTTTATCCAAACTATTTCTACTATTTTAGCCTTAGCTCCCCTCGGTAACTTAAAACCTTCGACGATTTTCTAAGCTCCATCAAAACCATCGACGATTTGGCCTTACACCAAACCAATTTCTCCTTTTTCTTTCTTACTATTATTAATATTATTATTATCATTTTTCGGGTCTCTACAAATCAAGCTCAAAAGTATTACATTGGATGTGTTTATCATGGAAGTTCTTCATTCTTTCATTGGACAACTTAGAGTTGTTGTAAGCATCCATCCTCAACTCATACAACTGTAATTTTCTCACACAACTAGCTTCATCAGTGTTAAAATTACATTGCCTAGTGGCCCAATACACCCTATGTTCCAGTTCCACAGGCAAATGACAAGCCTTACCATACACTAGTCTATATGGAGACATGGCCACAATGGTTTTAAAGGTTATTCTATAGGCCTACAAGGCTTCTGACAATCTCAAAGACTAATCCTTCTTGTTTGGGCTAACAATTTTCTCAAGGATGTTTATAATTTCCATATTTTGTAGTTCAACTTTTCCATTGGTTTGAGGATGATGGAGAGTAGATATTTTATGATGGATACCATACTTATTCATTAAGGCTGAAAAATGCCTTTTACAAAAGTGGGTGCCATTATCATTGATTATGGCTTTAGGCATGCCAAACCTTGCAAAAAGATTTTGTTGGAGATGTGGCTCATATTCTGAGTGGATACATGTACCAAAAAAGCATAATGAAGCAATGAACAAAACAAAACTGAAGGGGAATTTCATTCTACCTAAAATTGTCGACGGTTTGGCTATAACCGTAGACGGTTTGGTTCGACGCAAATATGGAAATTCGTATCACAGACTTGTAGATTGGGGGGGATTTAGGGGTTTTACCTCCAAGATTTTACCTAGAGCCTCTTGTGCACATAGGGTTAGTATAAATACATCTTATTTTAACCTTAATTGTAAGCTTGAACAATCAAATAGAAAAAATCGATCGTTGCTCCCGTGGACATAGGCAAACCTTGCCGAACCATGTAAATCTTGTGTCTCTTATCTATTGATCTTCAATTATTGCATGGGTGAGTTTGATTCATTCTTGCTTGATTCGTATATTCACCATTATGTGTTTGCATCGATTATTATGATTCAATTCGAGTGATCTAGATTGATTCCGGACTTGTTCCTAATTGGTTCTAGATTGGTTTGAGTTATGTGTGCTTCCACTGCATGTTCAACTCCAAAATTTGGTATTATAGTTGTTGGTTCGCAATAGCTGGGAGCTCTTTGGCAAAGTTCAATGTTGGTAAATTCGATGGAATGCAAAATTTTGGACTTTAGCAGAGAAGGGTGAAGGACGTGTTAGTGCAACAAGGTATGGTGAAGGCACTATATGGAAAGAAGTCAGATGACATGGATGACGCAATTTGGAAGGAGCTGGAAGTCAAAGTCGTGGCTACTATCCGATTGTGTCTGGCTGATGACATGATGTATTACGTCATGGATGAGGAATTGTCAGCTACATTTTGGCTGAAACTAGTGAGTTGGCACATGTCCAAATCTTTATCGAACAAGTTGTATCTTAAGCAACGACTTTACGAGCTTAAGATGGTAGAGGGTTCAAATCCGAATCAACATATCAACGGATTCAATTAGATCATCATCGATCTGAAACAAGTTGATGTGAAGTTCGAGGATGAATACAAAGCGTTGATGCTGTTGAATTCCCTACCTATGTCGCCTATGTATGAGAATTTGGTTACGACGCTGACTTGGGGGAAAGAAACCCTAGAGTTAAAGGACATCATGAGTGCATTGTTGGCGTTCCATCAGAGGAAGAAGACCAGCGATGAGGGTCATATGGTGAAGGGCTTGTGGTAAAGGGTAATCAGGATAATGGGAGAGGCAAGTCCTAGAGAGGATCGAGTGGTAATCAAACTCAATCTAAGAGGAGGAAAGATGTTAGTTGTTTTAAGTGCGAGAATTTAGGGCACATAAAATTAGAATGTCCAGAGTGGGAGAAGGGAAAGGCAAAAGCTCAAGAGGGTTCATCAAAATCAGCAAATGTAGCAGAAGAAAGGGACCTAGAGAGTAGTGAGTGTGAGATGCTTTCAGTTTCATCAGGTTCAGAATGCCTCACGAGTTCTTGGATTGTAGACTCGGGAGGTTCTTTTCACATGATGCCGAACAAAACTTGGTTCACTACATACAAACTAGTGAGTTCTGGTTCTGTTCTGATGGGAAACGATGTAATTTGCAAAGTTATCAAAATAAGGTATATCAGGATCAAGATGTATGATGTCGTGGTAAGGACATTGTGTGGGATAAGGCATGTGCCCAATCTACAGAAGAACGTGATATCATTGGGTGTTTTGGATTGTAACGGGTATAGTTACAAGTCCAAAGGCGGGATGATGATAGTGAGTGATGGCGTATTAATGGTGATGAAGGGACAGAGGATAGTAGGGAATATCTGTGTATTTTATGGTAACAAAGTTGCAAGTGGAGCTGCAATTGAGAGTTTTGAGTTAGGTAATGTCGTTTTGTGTAATACAACCACACACAAAATGAAGGATATTCTTAACTACAGTGTTATGGATGTTTGGGGACCTGTGAGGGCAACATCACAGTTTGGACATGGGTACTTCGTGAGGTTTTCAGGAAAGGTTTGGGGTATTTCATACAGCACAAGTTGGAGACATTTTTCAAGTGTAACTTGTGGCAGAGGTGGAGTACCAGACCGGGAAAGAGTTTCACGGGTTAGAGAGTGAAGCTGAGTATGCAGGTGTTCAAGGAGGTTTATAAGCTGGGCATGGTGTATGTAGGGCTTGCAAGGGATTTCTTGGTGAAGTTAGCAAGTATGACATGTTTCTCGATTAATCAATCGCCAAAGGTATCGTTAGATGGGAGAGTTGCAAAAGAGGCTTGGATAGGTTATGCAATTGACTTCTCTGGTTTGAGACGGTTTGGAGGTCCAGCTATGCATGTTTCTAGTGAGGTGAGATCTAGGCTTGGTGTATTTTTTAGACGGTGCGTCTTTCTGGTATAAGAAAGATGGGTTCAAGTTGGGTGATCTGATGGCAAATAGGGTGACGATTGGTGGAGACATAACTTTAGGTGTTAAAGCCATGGGACAGTGTACTCAAGTAAATGAAAAGAAATAGGTGCCAGAAAGTTGCAGTAACAGCAATGAGCATGTTGTGCATATGGTGTTGGAGACTTAGGGCAGAACATCCCGAGTCTTGGATCCAAGAACCTGTGAGGAGACCAACAGAATCACAATAGGCTCAAAGGCACTATCAGGTCACCGCCTAGGTACGATATGATGTCTTATGCAACCATTACTAACAAGAAGTATCCTACTATCTTTCAGGAGGCAGTGCACAACCAGGAAAAGGGTAGGTGGGTTGGTGCCATGGTGGAGGAGATGGAGGTACTGTATAAGAATCAGACAAAGAGGTTAGTGGAGCTCTTGGAGAGGAAGAGGGAGATAGGCTGCAAATGGGAAAGTATTATGTTGTTTTATGTGAGTGACATGTCGATTACTAGAAAGGTATTGACTAAGGTAAATCAATCAGGGACTTTATTAAGAAAGGAAGTTGACATGAAGGTGTTGGGTGCTGCCAAAAGCATTCTTAGGTTGGGAATTCGCAAGGAGAAAGTTGCAAAGAGATTGGGATTATCTTAGGGTGGCTATGTGGACAAAACTGTAAGGAGATTGTGGTTATCTCAGGGTGGTTTTGGGGATAAGGTGTTGGAGAGGTTTAGCATGGTTGATGTTAAACTAGTCACCGGTACACCGTTGGCGAATCTAAGTAAATGGTCTACCGCTCAGTACTCAAGGATGGACGGTGAGGTTCAAGACGTGTCAAAGGTTTCATACACCAATGCGGTTGGGTACTTCGGCAGGCAACAGAGGGATCCTTCAATTGTGAGGTTCATGAATGAAAGCTACACAGGGGACTTGGGTGACATGAGGCCTACAATGGGGTATGTTGTAGGAAGGCCTAATTGTTTGAAGGCCAAGGTACAATCTCAGGTTGCGCAAGTTAAAATTGGATCAGATTTCTTGGCAAAGGCTGAGGCTACCAAGGTGGCATTGTGGTTTAAAGGATCATTCGAGAAGCTGGGTGTTTAGTTAGGTGGAGTTCCCATTACCATAGTCAAGTTCAAGCGTGGCTTGGACTTGGTGTACGTACCCAATCTACGATCTCGGGTGAAATAGCAGGTATACTTTCAGTTATTTTTCTCTTAAGTGGTGACTATTCGCCAAGGTGGAGATTATTGGAGATATGGCTCATATTCTGAGTGGATACACGTATCAAGGAATCTTAATGAAGCATTGAACAAATCAGACTAAAGGGGAATTTCATTCTGCTTGAAACCGTCAATGGTTTGACTGTAACTGTCGACGGTTTGGTCTGACACAAATATGGAAACTCATATTACAAACCTATAGATTGGGGGGATTTAGGGGTTTTACCTTTGGGATTTGACCTAGAGCCTCTTGTGCACCTAGGGTTTGCATAAATACATCTTATTGTAACTCTAATTGTAAGCTTGAACAATTAAATAGTGAATATAAGCCATTGCTTTTGTGGACATAGGCAAACTTCGCCGAACCACGTAAATCTTGTGTCTCTTATCTATTGATCTTAAATTATTGAGTGTGTGAGTGTGATTCATGCTTTCTTGATTCGTATATTCTCTATTGTATGTTTGCATCGATTGTTCCAATCGAATCCAAGTGAACCGGATTGGTTTCGGACTAGTTCCAGATTGGTTTCAGATTGGTCTGCATTTTGCGTGCTTCCGCTGCATGTTCAACTCCAACATATTTTCTTTCAAAAATTTAAAAACAAATTGATGTTCATTAGATTTGCAAGGGTTTGCCTCAACCCACTTAGAAACATAATCAACAGCAAGCAAAATGTATAAATATTCATAAGAAGAAGGAAATAGTCCCATAAAATCAATTCCCTAACAATAAAAAATTTCAATCACAAGTATAGGTTGCATAGGCATCATGTTTCTCCTAGTGATTCCTCCTAATTTTTAACAAGGTTCACAGGATTTACAAAAACTAAATGCATCCTTCAAGATAGTTGGCCAATAAAATCCACTTTAAATATTTAGCCACTGCTTTTTGAGCTAAAAAATGGCTACCGCAAGCTTCCGTATGGAAAAAAATTTAAGACACGAAAAATCTCACTATTAGGCATACACTTCCTAATGATTTGATTTGAACAATATTTAAAAAGGTAGGTGTAGACACCCCAATTTTAATCAAACCTTTGTGAGAAAACCCGGTATACTTAAAAGCTGACTTTATATCCCCAGATGTATTAAAATGAGTCCTAGCATTTGAAATTGAGTCCCTGTCTTTAAACCAAGTCTTGGTTATTTTTAAATTGAGTCCATGTTCTTAAATCGAGTCCCGAGTATTTTAAATTGATTCCCAACATTTTTCAAATTTGAATCTTTTATTTTTAAAGTCCCTATATTTTTAAATTGAGTTTAGATATTTTAGGTCGAGTCTTTTATTTTTCAAAATTTTGATTGAGTTCCGGAATTTTTTAGATCGAGTATTTGTTTGCGGCACATGCTTTAGGCTAGTAGGGTTTTGAAATTTTTTTATAAAAGCAGGGGGCTTCGCACACAAGACAGCCGTAGGGGCGGGGGCCTCACCATCTCATCTTCCTCCTTACACGGCCGCTGGGGTTCTCCATCTTCACACACACACTAGCCATCACCCCTCTCTTCTCTCCTTCTCTTTCTCACACAGCAAACGCAACACCTCATGGGCAGAGCTTCCCTTCCTTACTCTCTCTTTTCTCTCTCGTTTCTCTGCTACTCATCTCCTTCACTCCCCCCCTCCATCACATCTTCCTCCATCTATCTCTGGCCTCTCACCCAACTGCTCCTCCACAGAACCCATGCACACCAGCAACCAATAGAGACCACACCCACGGCCATCGCTCCCCTTCTCCATATCCCATACAGCAGCAGCCTCCCTCAACTTCGGTCATCCATTCTCTCCGGCCACAACAAATCAGTCGAGAACCACTCTTTCCAACAGCCTCTTGGCCACTCGCAGCAACACCCAGCCACACCAGACTGAACCAGCGCCGGAGGGCCTCCCAACTCCAGTCATCAACTCCGGCAACGACCCAGCTCCGGCCACCTACTTCCCCCACGACCACGTTCATCTGGTGAGGTTCTCACCTCCGGCCATGCACACACATACACGTGCTTGTTTTTGTTATGTTTTTTTATTTTATTTTATTTTATTTCACCGTGAAGATGTTTTTTTTTTATTACCCTCTTGTTTTGTCTTTTTTATTACCATAAATATTAATTGGGTTGTTCTCATTTTTGTACAATTTTTTTGTTGGGGCTCGTTTTAATATTTAAAGTTTGAATTTTGGGGCTCGTTTTAATATTTAAAGTTTGAATTTTGTTGTTATTGTTTTATTGTATATATGTTAAATGAGTAATATTATGGTTGTAGAATTTTTTTGATATTTTATATTTATTATATTAGCATTTTGGTATTAAAATTGTATATTTATTATCTTGGTAATATTGTATTACATATTTAATAACTTAGTGTGTTATTGATATTATATATTTAGTGAATTAATGTTTTTAGTTATATGTATATTAAATATTAGTATCTTAATATATTTAGTATTAATTATTCTTAGTATATTAATATATCTAGTGTTACTTATTCATAGTATCTTAATATATTTAGTATTAATTAATTATTCTTAGTATATTAATATATCTAGTGTAACTTATTTATAGTATCTTAATATATTTAGTATTAACTATTTCTAGTACATTAATATATTTAGTATCTCAATATATTTAGCATTAACCATTCTCAGTATATTAATATATCTAGCATTATTTATTTCAAGTATCTTAATATATTTAGTATTAACTAATTTTAGTATATTAATATATTTAGTATCTTAATATATTTCATAGTAATTATATTTAGCACACTAATATATCTAATATTATTTATTTTTAAATGTTTAGTATTACGTATGTTTAGTATGTTAATATTATATTATTTATTATAGTATTTTTCAGTATATGTAGAATCATGTATTTTATTTTTGTTAATATTTTTTTTAGTATTTTAGTGTGTACAACATTATTTATTAGGGTATTAATATTTATCCTTATTATTATCATTATTATGATTTTGGTTTATATCATATGTTGTGTTATTTTTAGTATTATATATTTGTATTAACTTAATTATTATTTTATTATGTTCATTAAATATTTTCTTGATTTTCATCTATATGATTGTAATAAAAGGGTATGAGCTTTTCAAGCTCCCCATTCCCCAGTTCTGAGGGAATATATATATTATGTATATTTTTGTGTGATTAATTTATTCACATGTGTATTTCACATATTTCCAAAAGGAAGTAATTTTAAAGATTTATTAAATTTAATAGGTGGGATAATTTTTGGTTAATTTGGTACCGTTCGTAAGAACGGGCGAGTAGGGGATGCTCGTATCTCCCCCTCACCTAATCGAACTTCCGATCCTGATTTTGGTAACGCGGACCGATTCTACCCTTAATTGGTAGTAATCAAGTGTTTTAATCAGACTAAAAGGTTAATGGCGACTTCATTCCTATTTTTCTGAAAATTTAAATCACATATTTTTATTCGCCTCGTTCTGCGCTCCGGGACTTCGTGACAGCTTGACGACTCCGCTGAAGACTTTAGAGAGTCAAGCCAATAATTAATGAGGAATTATCCTAAATTCAAATTTAATAAATCTTTTAATTATTCCTTATTTTGTGAATATTTTAATTGTGAATATTTTGTTTCCATAATTTTTGGGTAATTACATTAATTGTGAATATTTTTCCATAATTTGTGAATAAACTTGATTAGTTGTGATTACCTTATAACCTTGATTAATTGTGAATATTTAATTTCCATAATTTGTAAACAACCCTAATTAATTGTGAATATTTTATTTCCATAATTTACAAACAACATTAATCAATTAAAAATATTTTGTTTCCAAATTTTTTGAATAAGCATATTAATTGTAGATATTTTGTTTTCAAATTTTTTTGAATAAGCATACTAATTGTAGATATTTTGTTTCCAAATTTTTTTGAATAAGCATATTAATTGTAGATATTTTGTGTACTAATTGTAAATATTTTGTTTCCATATTTTTTTAAGTAAACATATTAATTAAAAATATTTTGTTTCCAAATTTTTTGAATAAACATATTAATTGTAGATATTGTGTTTCTATATCTTTTGAATAAGCATATTAATTGTAGATATCTTGTTTCCATATTTTTAATAGCATGTGAATAAATGTGGGGGTAGAGGGTATAGGCTAAAATGGATGAATTCACACACCTACACACACCTTATACCCGGGTTTTCCTGATAGGACTAGATAAGGTGTAGTAGCATTTGTCCCTTCGTAGCTTAAGCTTGATGGGACCCATGAACCACCTCGCTCAGTGTGAGCTTTATTTGGACCTCTATAGGGGAGGATTGAAGTTCAATCTGGGGACCTTGTCATCAATAAAGAATAGAGCCTAACCACATATAACTATCCAAAATCCCTTGCCTAGGATAGAGCCCTGAAGAACCCTATATATCCAATCCTACCGTGGGTCGGGATAGGAGCCTCATCCTTCTCCATGTGACTTAATCCCGTCCTTAGTATATGTTTTTGAAATAGTTCATGTTGTGTCATATATTTTGCATCCATGTTATGCATGCATACCACTTAGCCAATATTCAGGAATAGCCTGATAGTGAGACTACGACTCATTCTTCCAAAAAAATAAAGCACTTGGCCTAAGTATTTTAAAAGATGGGTCGGTCCGATCCTTTTTAAATAATTCAGGCCCAACTCTTTTTTAAACAAACCTGGACCCAACCTTTTTCTAAGCAAACAACCAAGCCTAAGACCAATTTTTAAAAAAAAAACAACACAGACCCAATTCTTTTTAGATAAAAATCAAGCCCAATTTTTTTTAAAAAAAAAACAAACCCGAGTACATGGGCCATCACTAGGGAAGTGAATGATAGAGGAAAGAATTGAATACTCGGCAGATAAGGTCAACTTTTTGGGGGTCATCAGAGAAAGCAAATGTCTATTAAGGGTTGGTTTAATTTTGAAGTCTTTCATTAGTTGATAAGGCTTTTTTCTAAATTCTGGCAAAGTGGTTGTTTAGGTTGCATTACACTCATGCATTCATACATGGTTTCACACATAGTTATGTATGCATAGTCATCTCCAATGGCCAGTATTCACATTCCAATTGTTTGTAAATTCATAGGCCAAGGTGGTAGAATTGAGATCCAAGATTCCAGCATTGAGCAGAGTAAAACGATCTCTCTATGAGAAAGGTTAGGATCATGGGAACCCATTGCATGATCATAGTATGAATGTTATAAATGTCATCGAGTTCGAAGATTGGTTGGTATTCAACTACAGAAGTAAGTTCACATGATACAGAAGTGATGGTGGAAAGTCAATCATGTCTTTGATTACCTAAGGGTAATAATGAAAGGAATACATCCATGAATCCTTTTTGTTTAAATTATTTTGAATTTGAATGAAATAAAAGTGCATATCAGTCTTATCTTATCCCATCCTCCTCGGATCATCACCCTTTGCCAAATTTTGTCTATTTTTACTTGCATTTTGTGTAAGTAACATAGGAAATGGTTTTGCCAGTATAAAGGACTTGGAGCCAGTAGTTAATTTTGGGAATCTATTCAATGTGGCAACCGAAAAAAAAAAATAGATGAAGGAAAAACCTCCAAGATGAAGTTTAGTAAGAACGCCACTTCAAGATGTTGTCAAGGAGCCTTGTTGAATTTGGATTTCAAAATAATGAAGAATTATATGAGAAGTAGACAGAATCGACTTATCAAGCTTTGTCATACATTTGCTTGAT
This sequence comes from Malania oleifera, assembly GCF_029873635.1. Taxonomy (NCBI): domain Eukaryota; kingdom Viridiplantae; phylum Streptophyta; class Magnoliopsida; order Santalales; family Ximeniaceae; genus Malania; species Malania oleifera. Next base: position 56,845,975 of record NC_080425.1, read on the forward strand.
GTAATTGATGAACAAAGTCTCTCTCTATCCAAATTATGATTGGTGTCTTAAGAGTATATTGATTATATTCTGATCAAATGAGGGGTGGTCATCTTTGGTCAACCAGCATCCTTAAAAAGAACCATATATTGAGTTACCATTTGCTAACCCATTTGAGCCTGAATGTTAAACCAATTTTGCTAAAAAGTCATTTCACTAGAAATTTAGCCTGATTTTAGGTTTCCTAATGTTTGGCAAGTCATTTGATACAATGATCATTACTAAAAGGATGACAGGCCATTTTTCTACTACCTAAAAGAAATTCAAAAGAAATAAGTCTCTTGCTAACCCTTTTGAGCTTGAAACATTATTCTTGATTTAGCCGTCAAAGGATCACACCCCATATTGGGGCAGTTTTAAAAAGATTAGTCCCAAATGGAGTCTAAATGAAAATGAAGTTAAAATTCCTTTATAAAAGGAAAAAGAAAAAGGTGTAGTAAAAGAAGAAGGAGAAAAAGAAAAAGAAAGAAAAACAAAAAGAAGAAAAGGAAGAAGAAAGAAAAATAAGGGACATGATTCATATGTGATCTTTGACTAACGAATACCTGTGATGAGATTGATAAATTTTGAGCCTTATTTAAATTTTTCTTTCTTTAACCCATATCCCTAACCTACATTACGGTCCAAATGAAAGTCATAACCAGATTAGTATACATTATTGTCTCAAACGATTTGTCAGTCTCAATGTTGAGTCTGAACTATGTAATAACCTAATCCTAAAAAGATACGTTGGTAGCATGTTCAAATAAAGGGTTCGATCAATACTTTGCGAACACTTTGCCAAAAACTAGGGCAGAAAACGTTATCAAGGGATGAGATTTTTAGCCTTATAAGTTTCCCTTTTCTTCTGGAAAACTGTCACCTTGAGCCTACATTTCATCCTGTGTCTTAAAGTCCACCCTGATATTGGAATATTGACCATACTACTTAATGAGATGCCAATTATGACTCAAGATAGAAAATTCAAAATAAGTGGTGGAATACCAAGCAAGAAGGTATCTTGGAGTGGAGGAGTTATGTTTTGTTGCCAAAGGAGGTTGATAAAAAAAAAAAAAGAAAAAAAATAAAAAAAAAATGGGAGAAAAAGAAGATGGTTGCTCATTGATATGATTCTCCTAACCAATAGCAAAGCTACAAAGTACTGGTAAAGTTGTTTCCTCTTAAGCAAGCCCAGAAAATCAAGCAAAGATAAGTAAATTTGAGCATTCCATTCATATCCCTAATGAGATTAAGTTATCTTATTGCATGTTTATTTATTTAAATTTCAAAGTGATTTTAAAACATTAAGGATGCAATCCAAAGAAGGTCCTCGTTGAGAAAATAAGACGGATAGGATCAGCCACAAATGCATCTACTAGGGCAAATGTCATGTCAAGTTTCAGGGGAACCAATTCAGGGGCATCCATGGCCAAGATTAGAGTGGTGTGTTGATTACAGACATGGAGAAAGAATTTTCGCACATTATTACATACTTCATGCATTGAAAAGAAAAAACTTCGTACCCTTCGAAGCTTTAAAAAAGGATGGATGGTCAAAGGGTTTCAAAATCACCAGTGGTTTTCTGTAAAGAAGGTCTCTGTAGAGAAAGAGTAGTCTAATTGGGGTAGATGTCATGTCAGGTTTCAGAGATTTGCTCATTCAAGTAGAATTTAACAACATGACAATAAGCGGCTGCAGATGCATTTAACTGGGGTAGGTCCCATGTTCAAAGTGAAAATAGAAAACAGGGCTAAGATAAGTTACAAATCCATTTAGCTGGGGCAGATTTCATGTTGAGCTTCATCGGAATCCATTCAGTCGCCTTCCTGTCAAATTGAAATTTGAAAATAGGGTCAAAATAAAAAATGGGGTTATTAATCATAGGTGCGCTGGGAGAGAAGATTCATGCTGTAATGACCTCAAAACTCCTGTGATCTACCCAAAAATATTGAAAAATGTTAAATTACTGGTATGATACAACTCTTAATAAGAAGAAATATGCTATTACCAATGTGTGGCAACTGAGTTTACATAAATAATTTACTGATAAATAACTGAACTGAGATATCTTGTAAAATATAATACTATGTAACTCACAACTATGTGGTTTAAAATACAACTGTATTATCTGAGCTTTCTATTTATACATACTGCTAACATTATAATATATCTGTTGTTATTTTGTAAATCTGTATATATATAAATAACTATGAAACATCCCTCAAAAACTATATATCATGATTTAACCCCTGACAGGGTTGTGCGGCCCATAGGCAGGACTTAACTCTGGTTAGCCTACCAGCATAAGTCAACTGAAACTTTATCAATCATCAGATTGGCCACCTACAATCCCTCCAAGGCACGGTACTAACATCTCTCTCATCAAACTAGCCACCTCTACCTAAAATTCTAGGAAGCCTGCAATCCCTCCAAGGCACGGTTGACGGAAATCCACATACTATCTGAGATATGTGGTTGCACTCTGATATAAAATAACTATGGTACTGTGCTCTACTGACTGAATCTACCTGAAATAATTCATCAGGGTCTGATACTATATAATACTAATATATATAATTATCTTAATGTTTCATCATGATTCCAAAATAACCATAATATTGTAAAACTTGTCTGAAAATACTGTAATATCTTACTAAAATAACTGTAGTATCTGATTTGTAATATCTGAACTGAATAAACTGAAATATATGATCTGTAATATCTGAACTAAATAAATTGTAATATCTGAGTATTATGGTTTTGAAATTCAGGAAATCATGATATTCTGTAAATACTGTAAAATATTTGTCTGTAAATTATCTGTCTGTAAAATATTTGTTTGTAAAATATATGTCTATAAAATATTTGTCCGTATATACATTATTCATAATTCTGTAAAATCTGGTAAGGCATATTTTTCTGTGCAAAAAATACTGTATATCAAGATATTCTAAAAAACTATACAAACTTTGTACTGAACAAATACCTACTCATACCACACAATTAATAAAACTCATGTTCTAAAATCTATAAAACTGTATAATTTATACCTTGTATCTTAATAAACAAATACTATAATTTACTAATAAAATTTCTGAATTTACTAGCATAGCATATTTCCCTTACTTGGCTAACTGAACTCGCTTACTAATTCTAACTCACGCCCACGGCGTTCGTAATTCCATAATCTTGAAATTGTACACATACATATTTTCTTGTTAATTAACTAAATTCCCAAAATAATTTTCATACTCACATTTCCTGAATTCATAAACTATTTATCACCGTACCTAGGTTCCTGAAAACATCCACTAAAAATTCTTAACCTGCCTGTCGTGTATACACCAACCTTGAATTTTACAAAATCCCCATTTCTCAATTTAACCTCAGAAATACATTCACATCTAAGATTATACCTACAATAATTAAATAATCAACCCAAAAACACCCAAATAACACCCTTACCTCAGTTTTAGGATGGTGCCCGAAACCCCAAATTGAAATTCTACTTCACCTACGTTGTAGAGAATCTTCCCAATAACCCCGTGGTGGTTCCTGATTATCGAAATGAGGCCTATTGGAGTAGAAATTGTATAGAGAAGGGAGAGGGGTCGTGGGTTTCTGAAGAGAGAGAGAGAGAGAGAGAGAGAGAGAGAGAGAGAGAGAGAGAGAGAGAGAAAGAGAGAGAGTAATTTTATTTTATTTCTTAAAATGAGCTCCCGATTCTTTATAAGTTCAGCTCTATGACCAAAAATCGTCGACGATTTTCCCAGCTTCTCATAAAATCGTCGCCGATTTTCTATTAACCAGTCCTAAAATTACTGTTTTACCTTTACCCAGCCGCGGTTAAAACCCAAAATTGTCGCTAGTTTTCTAGGTCCTTCAGAAAACCATCGCCGATTTTCTCCTGCCTTAGCCAAAAATCCATTTTTCCATTTTCCTTTATTATTATAATTTCCGGGTCACTACATTCTCCCCTCCTTATAAAATTTCGTCCTTGAAATTTACTATCTGTGCTATACACCATCCCCTGAGGAAAAATTGACTACTTATTTTATTAATTGCCCTCATTTATGGCAGAGGAATACCGTGGTTACATATATGGTTCTGGAAGATTACAAATATATACATAAAAGAAAATTCTCCCAAAACCCAAAACACTACCTATCCTATAGCCTAATATACAATTTGTACATATATCATTCTGCTCTGCATAAAATAAAACCAAACTACATAAACTGAATTTACTTTACTTGAATCGTTATTGTTCTTTCTGTCTAATACTAGTCCCCACTGAACAGATGTGAGTATCTCTGTCGTATCTCCTCCTCTTACTCCTACGAGGCCTCCCCCACCGCATGATTTCTCCACAAGACTTTATCTAGTGGAATTTTCTTAGTACACAACTTTTGTTCTTTTCTATCTAAGATCTGCACTAGTGTCTCTTCATATGCTAGTGTATCTCTGAGCTTGAACTCCTCGTAGCTGATCATATGGGAGGGATATGGGACGTATTTCCTCAACATGGAAATATGAAATACGTCATGTATTCTAGATAGAGGTAGTGGTAAAGCTAGCCTATAGGCATCTGGACCCACTCTCTCTAGTATTTCGAATGGGCCAATAAACCTAAGGCTCAGCTTACCCTTCCTTCCAAACCTTATAGCCCCTATTAGTGGTGCTACTTTCAAAAACACCTGATCTTCCACATCAAATTTCAATTTTCAACGGTGAGTATCTGTGTAACTTTTCTACCGACTCTGAGCTGTACTAATTTTTTCTTTAATTAGTCGGACTTTATCGTACACCTACTACACTAATTCAGGTCCCAAAACTTGCCTCTTACCCATTTCATCTCAGTATAGCAGAGAACGACACCTCCTACCATACAATGCCTCGTAAGGTGCCATCCTAATGCTGACCTAATAGTTGTTATTATACACAAACTCAACCAGCGGCATATACTAGGTCCAACTACCCCCAAAATCCAACACACACGCTCGAATCATATCCTCAAGTACCTGAATCATCCTCTCTGTCTGCCCATCAATCTGAGGATGAAAAGCTATATTAAATGATAACTAAGACCCCAAAGCCTCTTGTAAGCTCCTCCAAAATCGTGATGTCAAACGTGGGTCTTGGTCTTAAACTATAGATACTGGCACTCCATGAGGTTGAACTATCTCCTGAATATATATCTCTGCCAGTCTATTCATAGGATAGCTAACTTTAATAGGGAGAAATGGGCCATCTTCGTCAACTGATCTACAATCACTCAGATAGCATTATGACCATGTAGCGCCGGCGGTAATCCTGTAATAAAGTCCATGGATATATGGTCCCATTTCTACTCAAGGATGTGGAGTGGCTGCAGCTATCCTGCTAGCCCCTAGTGCTCAGCTTTTACCTGCTGGCACGTCAAACACTGTTCCACAAATTTCGCTATATCTCTCTTCATGCCACTCTACCAGAAAGATTCCTGGAGATCCCGATACATTTTAGTACTACCAAGATGAACTGTGTATAGGGATCTATGTGCCTCCTCTAAGATAGCTCTTCTAATCTCAACATCTACAGGAACGCACAATCTGGTATGAAACTGTAGGGCTCCATCATCTGATATACTAAACTCCTCTCCCTGTCCATCTTGTACCTTTTCTATCAACTCTACTAACTCTGCGTCATTTCTCTGGGCAACTTTAATTCTTTCTTACATGGTAGGTTGTATCACCAGGTTGCCAATAAATTCCTGGTGACCATCCTCTACTAACTCTACACTGAGTCTCTTTAGGTCCATCCAACTCGGATGCTGAATCACCACTACTGACAATGTTGTACTCACTAACTTTCGGTTTAGCGCATCAGTCACCACGTTTTCTTTCCCTGGATGGTAGCTGATCGTACAATCATAATCCTTAATGAGCTCTAGCCATCTTCTTTTCCTCATATTCAATTCTTTCTGGGTGAATAAATGCTTCAAACTTCTATGGTCTATGAAGATTTCGCATTTCCCACCATAAAGATAGTGCCTCTAGATTTTTAGAGCATACACTACGGCATCTAACTCTAAACCATGTACTGGGTAGTTCTTTTCATACTCTTTAAGCTATCAGGAATCGTAGGCAATAACACTTCCATGCTGCATCAACACGCACCCAAGTCCCTTCTGGGACGCATTACTGTATATATAACAAACACATCCTCTCCTTATGGTATAGATAACACTGGTGTCGTGACCAACTACCGCTTTAACTTCTAGAAGCTCTGCTCACAATCATCTATCCATTCAAACCTCACATTCTTCCTCTTGATTCATGTCAATGGACCATATAATCTGGAGAAGCCATCCACAAAACGCCAGTAATATCCTTCCAGACCCAGAAAGCTCCTGACCTCCTAAACATTCACCGGTCTCACCCAACTCACTACTACTTCTATTTTACTTGGATCAACTGATATGTCATCCCCAGATATCACATTCCTGAGGAAAGTGACCTACCTCAACCAGAATTCACATTTCTTGAATTTTGCATATACTTTCTTTTCCTTTAACACCTGTAAGACCATTCTCTGGTAACCCTTATGCTCCTCAAAAATCTTTTAGTAGACCAGTATATCATCAATAAATACCACAACAAACTTGTCTAAGTTCTGATGGAACACCTGGTTTATTAGGTCCATAAACACTGCCGGTGCATTAGTCAATCCGAACGGCATTACCAAAAACTCATAGTGCTCGTACCTAGTTCGGAAAGCTATCTTTGAAATGTCCCCTACTCTAACTTTCACCTAGTGGTAACCCGACCGTAGGTCAATCTTGGAGTAAACCTGGGTCCTATAGAACTAATTAAATAAATCGTCAATTATGGGAAGAGGATATTTATTCTTGACTGTCAGTTTTTTTATTTCTCTATAATCTATACACATCCTCATAGTCTCATCTTTCTTTTTCAAAAACAGGATTGGTGCTCCCCAAGGTGACACGCTAGGCCTGATAAATCATTTATCCATCAACTCCTGTAGCTGGTCTTTCAATTCTTTCAGTTTAGCTAGAGTCATTATGTACGGCGCTAATACTGGTGTCGACCCTAGTAGAAGATCCACAGTAAATTCAATCTCTCGATCTAGTGGTAAGCCAAGAATTCCTCTAGAAAGACATCTGGAAATTATCTGACTACTAGAATATCAGCATGTTTCAGTTCTTCACTTGGCAACTCTTTTATGTAAGCAATATTCCCCTAGTAACCATCCTGAAATAGTCTCATTGCCTGAATAGCTGATACTAACTGTGGCGAGGCACGCACACGTGAACCCATAAATCTAAATTCTTGCTCACCTGGGGGTCTAAAAATCACTTATTTTCGATGACAATCTATGCTAGCGTGATTACCTGCCAGCCAGTCCATACCCAATATCACATCAAACCCCTGTATATCTGGTACCACAAGATCGGCAAGTAGTACTTTATCCTAAATTCCTACTGGAAAATTTTTAAGTATCCTCCTACATCTCATTACTGATCTAGTTAGCATGGCTACTAACAAATCAACATCTAACAGTTGTGCCTCAATCCCAGATAACTTACCATATATCGACGTTACGAAAGAATGAGTGGCACATGTGTCAAACAAAACAACAACTTTATATGGTAAAATAGTAATAATACATGTCATGATGTGTCCAGTAGCCTCAGCATCTCTCGGCGTCAATGCATAGACCCTCGTCGGTGTTGTGTTTCTTTATTGGCCTCTATGGGGCGCCTAGTAACCACCTCGAAAGGGTCTGTGAACAAGTGCATGGGCCAGCAGTCCTTGACATGACCAAGCCCTATGTCTTGGTCTCCAACACCGATAGCAAATGTTCTCTCCCATCCTACACTTATCTGGATGCCTCTGGCCACATCTAGGGAAAATGGGATAAGTCTGCTCACCCTGAAACTCTCGGTGTCCTGTCATCTGCCTCTAGCCTCCTCTGTACCGATCTCCTCTCCATGGGCCCCGACTGGAACTCTCTTGAAAATTCAGAGGCGTGGGCCTCTTCCTCTGGCTTGGTACTCCCACATCTGTCTGTTCACTCTCCTCTGCTACTATGGCTCTGTCAACTAATTTAGTGAGGTCCTATATCTTTAAAACTTCCACCTGCTTATTTATATCTCGCGTCAAACCTCTTTCATACTTCCTAACCTTTTTAGTTTCATCTGACACTATGCATAGAGCAAATCGTGACAACTCTATAAACTTTGCCGCATACTGCTGGACTATCAATGGCCCTTGAGTCAAACTTAGAAACTCCTATACTTTAACCTCTCTAATAGTAGAAGGAAAATATTTGTCAAAGAATATCTCTCTGAACCTACTCCAGGTCATAGGCTCTCTAGTATGGGTCTCTACTCCTCCAATAATTTCATGGTCATCCACCATCTCTCGGCCTCTCCTGTCAACTTATACATGGCATAGAGGACCTGCTGCTCATCAGTGTAATAAAGCACTGTCAGTACCTTTTCTATCTCCTGCATCCAGTTTTCAGCATCTGTAGAATCAGCTTCTCCTGAAAATGCTAAAGGGTTCATCTTAGTAAACTTCTCTATCGTGCACCCCTGTGCTACAGATAGACCACCTTGCTCCTTGGAGCTCTGTGCAATCTTAGTCATGACCTGCTGATGGGGATCAACATGCCTTATGTATCCTTTTTACTGATATGATGACACATAGACGACCTCCCGATGTCTACTCCTTTGCTGACATGGTGACACGTAGACGACCTCCAGATGTCCACTATTATTTATATCTATTTTGTAGGAACACATGGGATCAATTGAAGATCTTCTACTTCTTTTATGGAAGACATTTTTTTATGTGAAGACTTTGTTATTGTGTTAATTTATATTTTTCGTAGATATGTTATTTCAAGATTATTAAGTGCTTGAAGACCATGCTTGAAGACCCAAGTGAAGTATTGAAGCAAAGTCCAACTCAAAACCCATATGGGCCCCACACAGTTTTTTCCTTCCTTTTGGAATATGTTTAAATTTCAAATTTGAATTGTAATAATGCAAGGCAACTAAAGCTTGACTTGTGTGCTTATGAGTTGGAGTTCCTTGTTTTTTAGTGAGTATTAATTATGTTAGGTTAATAGTTGTTGAAAGTTATTGAGAGTTGTTGAATGTTTAATGCTTTGTCTCCTAGGCTATGCCTATAAATAGCATTCTTATTGTAAGAACAAAAGATGAAGTTGAAGTTGAATATAGAAGAAACATTTCTTTGCTTGAGCTTGTAAGCTTGTCCCTCTCCTTATGAGTGAGTAGTGTGAGGCTACGGCATTCTCTTCGGAGATCAAATGGTGAGAGACCACTAAACTATTCAACGACTCCATCAACCCCTCCTCCATCTAATACTCTCACGGCCTCCATCAACACCACACGACCAGCACCTTCATACACCCACACGATGATCATCATCTACACTTTATTGTTGCGTTCATCTCGTGATTCAAAGCTTGTACGAAGGACCTATGGTGTGACCTAACTGCATGTGGAACAACATCAAGTCATCCAAATCAATCCCTTGGTAACTTCAGTACTTGTATTTGAATCCTTGGCTATATCTTGTGAACCCTTGCTAGTAGATTAAAATCACATCTTTGAGTAACCCATTTGATCCATAGATTGCAATATTAGTACTTGTTAGTTAGAATCAATTGTATGAATATTAGTTTCCTAACATAGAACTTTTATTATTGAATCTTTGAAATAACAACTTTTCAGCATAAAAATTGATTATTTTGTGAAGAAACCAATTGGGACTTAATTGTTGGACAAGTCATACACCTTTTCAAAATCCTTGAACATGTGAAATAAAGCATGATTCATTGTGTTTATGTTCGGATAATTAAATTCTTAAATTAAAGTGTTTAAGTGTATGTGCTTGTGTGAGGGTTGAATCGTAGGACATAGGTCGAGCATTCCCATTCTACATCATCTTGGTATCAGGGCCTACGTTGAATTAGGCAAACCTTTTAAGTCCCAAAACCCTTTATTTTCCATCTACAGAATTGATGTGCAATTTTCACTGTCAAAACCTTCCCCTCTTCAAAACCCTTAAACACAAAAGTTGTGGGAAATTTTCTTAGATTTCTTTTGACACCAAGATTGCCTTATTTGGAGTTCTTTAGTAAAATTTATACCCCAAATACCGAAAGGTGTTCGTGGCTAAAAATCTTTTAGCAGCTCTCAAGTTTCCATAAAAACGGGTGACGGTTTTTCCCAGAACACCCCACCTATACTCTGAATTTTGGGTATTTGGACCTTATTTATGTTACGTTTACACTTGACCTTACCTTGTGTAACCAAACACCATTCCAAAGGGCTGCCCTAGCGCTCTCTGAATTCTTTCCCAACCCCTAGGATGTCTACTCAAGTTGGGAATCCTTACCGCGATTATAGGATTCATGTTGAGAGAAAGCCACTTATGACTCCTAGAGAAAGACCTTCCCTCCCTCCACAAAGGCGAGTGATTCACCAAGATGACATTGCTAGGATACCCCCACGTTATAAGCCCTATGCCCAATATTGGGATGATGAGGACTATGACATTGATGACCTTCACATTAGGAGACCTTGCCGTAGGGACCGTTGTGATCCTTACAATGATGAAATGAGGATAGAAGCCCCCACCTTTGTTGGACAAAAGGATCCTAAAGTCTTCCAAGATTGGTTGACAAGAATGGATGCCTGTTTTGAGTGGTGTAAGATGCATGACTCACACCGAGTGAGGTTTGAAAAAATGAGACTAATCGGGCAAGCCAAACTCCATTGGATAAACATTGAGAGGCAAGAAACGAGGTTAAACCATAGACCCATTGAGCATTGGGATCTAGTGAAGGATAAATTAAGGGAGAAGTATGCACCCCTTAGACATAGAGAGCACCTTATAGATCAGCTTTACGACTTCCGTCAAGGTAGCATGACTGTTCTAGAGTATATGAATCAATTCGATAAGCTAACTGTAAGATGTGGTGTCTATGAGACTGATAGTCAATAGACCTCCCGATTTTGTCTAGGACTAAAACCTGAACTGAGGAGAAAACTATTCCCATATCACATGAAGTCCTTTGAACATGCCTATAGTTTAGCTTATAACTTTGAGCTAAGGACTAAAGAGCCCATGGGAAAATGGTTTGATACCTCTTCCAATGAGTCATACTCTTACCAGATTCAGAGTTATGAAAAGTACCGACCAGCGCAATCAGGTCTAGTCACCTCCAGAGAAAGCAATTCCCCAATCCAACAACCTATGGACAAAGGAAAAGCACCTATGGACTTGGCACTTGAAAGGGAAGATGGTGAGAGAAATGAGAAGGAAAAGAGAGAAATTAGTGGTGAATCCTTAAACTCCATAAGTAAAAAGTTGTGTGATCAGGAAAGTCAAGATGCATAGGAAGTATCGGTGGATGTTCCTAAGGAAACTGAAACACCCCTTTCTCATGAGGAAACACCCATAGAAGTATCATCCCTGCCTTCTGAGTTTAAGGATGTAATCTTTGAGTCGCCTAGTGAGTCATCTCCCATGAGAGACAATCAACATATCACTGACCTTGTTCCTTACTCATCTCTGCCCTCATTTACCACATCATAGAGTGAATCTGATAGAACATGAGGAGTTGAAACAAGTAAATGAATTAAAGGAACATGTCTTTGTTCATAAGAGTTTAGGTCCACTTGGCTGCCATACTTTCCCTAATCCTAAGGAAGATAACACTTTGAGCACATGCATCAATGATAAATCAACCAAAAAGATTCTCATCGAGCATAGGTTTGTCAAAACCATTGTCAAATAAAGATGTTCAACTCATAGGTTACTTCTTGCAAGTCTTGAGGACCATCTTAGGCACCAAACTTAAATGTTCTAGTGCTTACTACTCCCAAACTAATTGTCAAGTTGAACTAGTAAATAGGAGCCCTAGGGACCTATTGAGATGTAAGGTAGTTGAAAACATCATAGCTTGGGATTTATGCCTTCATATGGCCAATTTTGTATTCAGTAGTTCAGTGGATAGGACTGCAATACTCAGCCCATTTCAGGTTATTACAAGAAATAGTCCTAGAAAGCCTATAGATCTTATTCCACTACCACTTAAGTTTAGAGTGAGTGAGCCAACTGATGCTTTTGAAAAGCACATACACAATCTACACTCTGACATAAGAATGAAAATTAATTTGAATAATGAACATTATAAATATGGTGCTGGCATACATTGCAAGTTGCAAAAATTTTCACAAGGCGATATGGTTATGTTCCGCATTCATCCCTAGAGGATTCCATTAGAAAGGGTAAGAAAGTTGCATGCTAAAAAGATGGAACATTTCAAAGTTTTAAAGAAAATTAGTTCTAACAATTACATGCTTAATATTCCTATTGATTTTGGCATAAGCACTGTGTTTAATGTTAAAAATCTAACTGCAATGTCCTGTTTAATTTACTACATAATCATACATATTAAATACTCTGACACCATTAACATATAACATAACAAAGTCAACTCATCAATAACAAGGACACACCTGTCATACACAGAAGACACCTAAGCAGTAGTAAATACAAATTTCATTCATCCAACCATAGAATACAATACCAGTGTTACTTATATTCCACTATATTTATAGTGACCTGAAGAATAATAGTATTTTAATAATAAAGAAGGACTAAAATGGAAACAGGAACAGAAGGAGACAGTAGACTTTGTTGACAAACGCGAAGAGTTCTTCGACGACATCGCACTTTTGGAAAATACCCCAATAAATTTATCAGGGTCTCGTCAACGAATACAAGGGATTCGTCAACGAGGGTATAGCAGGACCTCGTCGACAAGGGTGAGTTTCGTTGACAAGAAAATACCGAGAGAAGAATTTGGGCTACTCTGAATTTCGTCGATGAAGGGTAAGGTTCTTCGATGAAATTACTTAAGGACTCATCGACAAGATGACGTGGCTCATCGATAAATCTTATAAATAGCCCTAAACTGATTTTTAATCGCAGAAATTTGCCGTAAACCCTCTCTCTCTCTCTACCCCTATGGCTCCTCCCTCTTCTTCCTTCGATTTTGGCCCCATCAGTTGCTGGATCGATGATCTAAGGTCACCACAACGCTCCTGGCGAAGTTCTCTGCAAGTCTGTCGGAGCGGATCGTCGATGGAATGAAGTTGGAATTCATCCAAATTCTAGGGTAAGGTCTTTTATTCAGTTTTTGGCCTTCTGGCAGCTGTAGGAAATGATGTAGGCCAAGAAATATTGATATTTTGTTCTAGCAAATGTGGTTTTTAGGGTATTTAGTGGAGGACCCTGCGGGTGTAAGACCCATCTCAGTAGGGGGATTTTAGCAGAAATCAGGTAAGGTAAATATGTTATGCTAGGCAATTTTACTATGTTTCAGTATAAATTATACGTTTTTATCAGATGATTATTCACGATAGAAATTTATACAGTTTATCATTTATGTATAATATGTTTAAAACTTCTGTGTGGCTTGAGAATATGGGTATAGTAAAGAAACATGTTTTACAGTATTTTCAGGATATGCTTTACAGAATGTCATGATTATACAGTTTTCAGTACCATGATTATACAGTTATCAGTACCATAACTTACAGATTACAGTTCAGTTCAGAAATACAGTTGACACAATACAGTTTATTTCATTGTCATGGTTAATACAATTATTTCGAAATCATGGTAAAATAGCTAGTTGTATATAGAGATGTATTATTTAGTATCAGACCCTGTTGAATCCTACAGTTACAGAGCACGGTACCGTAGCTATAGGTATTTCAATTCAGAGTGCAACCACCTATTTAGATAATATGTGGTAGTAGGTAGATCGTGCCCAGACGTGGACAGACTCCCCATCAGATATGGGTTGAGGAGTGGCCGATCTGACCGAGGGAGTATAGTGGTTTACCTTGGTCGGCCAACCAGGGTAAACCCCGCCTACGGGCCGTACAACCCTGTCATGAGGGGTTAAATCATGACACACAGTTATCCACAGGGAAGTTTTCAGTTATTATTATGTATATATAGATTTATAGAGATAGAGAATATACTTATGTACATTAGAAGTATTTTAAATAGTACCTAAAATACTGATATGTTAAGCAACATGGAAATGATGGTGGTTTCTATTACTTGTACTGTATTTACAAATACAGTTATACATGATTTTATAGAAACAGATTTTCATAATATTGTAACTCATCTACCACACACTAGTAATAGCATATTTCGTCTTACTAAGCATTGGCTCATCCCAATTATTTTAACATTTTTCAGGTGATCCAAGTAGGCGAGTAGATTAGGCTCACAGATAGAGGGGCCTCAATACTGCTCTGATATTAGAGTGAGTATTTTTGGGAGTATTTTTGTATAGCCCTAGCCAGTTGAGGATATTTCTGGGGAATAGATATATATATATATATATATATATATATATATGTATATTTTGGGAAACAATTTAGCACTCTGGTATTGTATATAATTACATATGGTTATGTTTATTTGATTTATGCTTCTTGCTGCTTAGGTTGATTATTGGCTTTAATCCAGTATGGTATCAGAGCATTTTAAATGTTATAGTATAAAATAATAAAAAAAGAACCCATTAAATAGCAGGTTGTTACAATATTTCTGTGCGTATATATATATATATACAATCCTCAAAACATCAAAAGATAAAACTAGGATCTTACGACAAAAAAAACTACTAACCCTAGTTCAAGAACTCACCCTCCTAGCAGGGTAGTAAAAACTACCTCAACGGCGGGCTCGGTTCGCCTGTCTTTCTGGGTTCCCTAAAATGGTTTAAGTTAGGGTGAGACACCTCTCAGTAAAGGAAATAAACTAAATACAGTTGTGTGCCAACATGAATATTTGCGTGCTATAATAAATATACAATGCATGTCACATGCCTAAAAACTCTGATAATGTCGTAACTGAATAAACATACAATTTCATAGGGTTACTAAAACATACTGTATTTCACTATTCATAAAATCATCTGATATAACTTGTAATTCTGAAATTTATCCAGCATGAATAGCTAACTTATGCCATGTATTATCCCCCATGATGGGTTGTGCAGCCCGAAGGCGGGACCCGATAATTGTTAGCCAACCACTACCGAGTCAAAAAATGTCTATAAGTATGATGGGCCCGCCACACCCTGGTCTGGATTGCCAGGTGGACATCTACAATTCTACATTGAAAGCCACATCAACTATCCATCTCCCACCCCCTCTACTAGCAGGGGCGATTAGCACAAGTCTGAACTGAACTGAACTGAACTGTATAACTATGGTACCGTGCTTTTGATAGCTAATCTGAACTATCATTCGGGTTCTGATAACTTATAATACATGATAATATACTGATTTAATATAAATAGATTGATAGCATTTCTGAATTCTGTAATAACATAAATAATTACGATCTTGCACTAAATACAATCATAATGGCGACCTTACACCGAAAACATGCATAGCTACGGCCTTGCACCGGCTATTAATCACAGTCTTGCGCCGAACATATCATACATACTGATCTGAATAAATATATGGTTTATCATATATTCTGAAATCATAGTTTACTGTATTATCATGTTATTCCTGAAAATAATTGAAATATTCTTTTTTTGTAAAATTGGCTTACCATAATACAATATGCGTAAAATAATATTCATGCCATACAATACTGAATAAAATCATGAATTATGTTCTGAAATCATATTTCCTAACATTTCATACTTAAAAATATATAGTCTTGTGTAATAGCAGTATTTTCCCAAATGTACATTTTCACAAATATGCTCATATATAATACATGCATTCTGAAAATTAATCTACTATTAAATAATAATAATTTTCATGAAAAATTACTGCTTTAGTTTACTCTCTTACCTGACTACTAAAAAACCCCTACAATGACTAGTCCTACACCTGCAGGGTTCCCCGTTCAACACTCTAAAAACAACATCTCCCTAAACAAAACTTCAGTATTTCTTCAAGTACTACATTTTATAGAACTGTAGGAAAGCCAAATACTAAATAAAAGGTCTTACCCTGAATTTGGGATGGAGTCCAAGTTAACCACACCAACAATCCACTTCAGTAGACTTGAAGAGAAACTTCCCAGGTGTGTTGTGGCGGTCTCGGATCGTCGAACCGGCAAGAGACCGGCCCAAAATCTTAGAGAGAAGGGAGAGGGGACGAACAGGAGAGAAAGAGAGATTCTTTGTGTGATTTCTGTAGTAAAAATTGAGGTTATGCTATTTATACACCTGCACTCATCGACAAGTCTCACTTCATCGACGAGGCCAAGAAGGGAGTTTGTCGATGAATGCTTATTTCTCGTCAATGAACTTAAGAGCTGAAAAAAGCCTCTCAGTAGCTTCTCGTTGACAAGACATGTGTCCCCATTACCAATCCCATCAAGCGTGTTCATCGACAAACGTGTTGTGTTCATCGAGGAGACCCCTGTTTGAATTTCAAAATTACAATTTATCTTTCCCTCTCCTTTCCCTTATTATTTAATTATTATAATTTCTTCAGGTTTCTACACTAACCCCTTTTCTTGAAGCAGCACCTTTTGTGGAGCGTTCAAATTTTAACCATGCAAATGATCTACTTCATTCCCTAATCCTCTTGAACCAGAAACTCCAAAGTTATCTTTGTCTCCACCTTTACTCATACCAAAAAACCTCGATAAGATCGAAGAGATCTTGAATAATAAGGCAACGTTCACATGAGCAGGATCATATCAAAAGTTCTTTGTCAAGTGGAGAGACAAGCCACTTTCTAAGAGGAGCTAGATACTTAAAGAAGACCTCCTTCATCACACCTCGGAGTTTTATTCCCAGTACATCGCCTCTAATTCTTCGGAGAAGAATTATTTTGGGAAGAGGAAAGATGATGGGGATCAACATGCCCTATGTATCCCTTTTCCTGATATGATGACACATGGACAACCTCCCAATGTCCACTCCTTTGCTGACATGGTGACACGTGGACAACCTCCAGATGTCTACTATTGTTTATATCTGTTTTGTAGGAACACATGGGAACAATTGATGATCTTCTACTTCTTTAATGGAAGACATTTTTTTATGTGAAGACTTTGTTATTGTGTTAATTTATATTTTTCATGGATATGTTATTTTAAGATTATTAGGTGCTTGAAGACCATGCTTGAAGACCCAAGTGAAGTATTGAAGCAAAGTCCAACTCGAAACCCATATGGGCTCCACATGGCTTCTGGGCCCCACACGATTTTTGCCTTCCTTTTGGAATATGTTTAAATTTCAAATTTGAATTGTAATAATGCAAGGCAGCTAAGCTTGACTTGTGTGCTTATAAGTTGGAGTTCCTTGTTTTTTTAGTGAGTATTAATTACGTTAGGTTAATAGTTGTTGAAAGTTGTTGAGAGTTGTTGAAAGTTGTTAAGAGTTGTTGAGTGTTTAATGCTTTGTCTCCTAAGTTATGCCTATAAATAGCATTCTTATTGTAAGAACAAGACATGAAGTTGAAATTGAATATAGAAGAAACATTTCTTTGCTTGAGCTTGTAAAGCTTGTCCCTCTCCTTGTGAGTAAGTAGTGTGAGGCTACGGCGTTCTCTCTGGAGATCAAGTGGTGAGAGACCACTAAACTATCCAATGACTCCATCAACCCCTCCTCTATCTAATACTCTCATGGCCTCCATCAACACCACATGACCAGAACCTTCATATACCCACACGACAATCATCATCTACACTTCATTGCTGCGTTCATCTTGTGATTCAAAGCTTGTACGAAGAACCTACGATGTGACATAACTGCGTGTGGAACAACGTCAAGTCATCCAAATCAATCCCTTAGTAACTTCAGTACTTGTGTTTGAATTCTTTGCTATATCTTATGAATCCTTGCCCGTAGATTAAAATCACATCTTTGAGTAACCCATTTGATCCATAGATTGCAATATTAGTACTTGCTAGTTAAAATCAATTGTATGAATATTAGTTTGCTAACATAGAACTTTTATTCTTGAATCTTTGAAATAACAATTTTCAGCATATAACTTGATTCCTTTGTGAAAGAACCAATTGGGACTTAATTGTTGTACAAGTCATACACCTTTTCAAAATCCTTGAACATGTGAAATAAAGCATGATTTATTGTGTTTATGTTCGGATAATTAAATTATTAAATTAAAGTGTTTAAGTGTATGTGCTTGTGTGAGGGTTGAATCGTAGGACATAGGTTGACCATTCCCGTCCTACATCACCTATTGAGCTACGCTGCATAAAATAGCATCTGAGTCTTCACCGCCCATGCTAGAGGGCCCTCCTCCATCATCGCCACTAGCGTGAGCTATAACTCCCCGAACTCACCACGTGGAGCCTAGAGTGTTATAAGACTAATCATACATCTCTGATACCATTCACGCAGCAGAATTAATTAAATAACCTCAAACAAGATACCAGAGTTCTATATTTACATATGCAAACCCATAAAGTACAAACCCATTCTTCATATTACATAACCAGGACAAAATATATTAAACATAAAACTAAACTCACATCCGTTCTAGTATCCACTCATAAAAACTAACCCTACCCTGGAGCTATCTAAGCTCAATCACCTAAATACCTGAAAAGATTAAATATTCGCCAGGGTGAGACACCTCTTAGTAAGGAAGAAATAAGTTACAACAGTGTGTGGATAAAGTGTTTAATATATAATTACAAAATATACATACAATTGTATTTCACTATTAATAGCAGCTGAGAAAATGCATTCTTAATTACATCATTGTTAGCTTCTCAGTCACCCAATTATATACACACATACATAATAATTTTTACTAATAATTCCTGAGAATAGGGAAGTCTACCCACCCATAAAAGTAGATTCCCTCTCCTTTAGTGCTAAAACCAAGGCACTCACCTTTCTCAGTAAGCCCTTGGGTTATGTATCTAGGTAAAGTCTCCGAGAATAGGGAAGGTCACCCACCCATACAAGTAGCTTCCCTCTGCTTTGGTATCCACAGATACTTACTAGAGCACTCGCCTTCCTTAGCAAGCCCTCGGGTGGAGAATTTAACTTTACCATAAATACTTATTTATTTCAAGTTACACATATCCAATGCTGTCATTTCATAGAGTTTCACACAGATACACATACCACAACCAATCCACACAGGATAATTCGTACAATTTTCATTCACACCCACATAGGGTTCCTATCCACACAGAATACAACGTCCACATAGGACTATCAACCACACAGGTTACACAATCCACACAAGACTAATCATCACACATATTACAACACATAACACCTTATTATTGGTAAATAGGTAAAACAAACTCCTTAGACCATTGTCAATGTTTTACCCCCCCAATATAAATGCCCATATAACGACCTACTCATACCACTGCCAATGTTATATGACGATTATATCAGGTACGATATAACGACCTCCTCATACCACTACCAACACTATATCACAATTTACATGAACCATAGCACAAATCATTAACTAAACCAACCATTCAAGCACATCCACACATCTACCACAGTATACACAAACAGACAGTATCCACAACCAACCAGAATTCACAATCCAAATAGTATCCACCAGTATACATCAGTCAAAATCAAGCAACACCCACAACCATTTAATTATCAAAGTTATTTTCATGCCACACGGTTTTTCCCAATATAATATATAATCAAAAACAATATTTTCAATACCTGCACCATTCAGAAAATTATACCCAAAATATATATAGAATTTTATACCCAAAATATAACCGATTTAAAATTAATAAAAATTTGTTATAAAGTATTTCCCCTTACCTGCTCCTCAGGATTCAGCCTAAAATCGAATATAAACGAGACCTTGTAATCCAAAATTTCTAACTCACTCAAATCTCAGAAAAATACTCATTTAATACTTCCTACGTTCCATATATTTCGAAATAATAATAAAACCCTAAAATATCTCACTTACCCTGGTTTTGGGATGTTTCCCAAACTTCACAAATCGAAATTCAACTCTACCTATGTTGCAGAGAATCTTCCCAGGATTCTCGTGGTAGTTTCCGATCGTTGAATTAAGGAGAAATGGAACCAGAAACCTAGGGAGAAGGTGAGAGGGCCATTTTCTAGAGAGAGAGAGAGAGAGAGAGAGAGAGAGAGAGAGAGAGAGAGAGAGAGAGAGAGAGAGAGAGAGAGAGAGAGTACATGCAATGTTTTTTCACTGAAAAATGAAAAAAATTTCTATTTATAGGCAGGGATTCGTCGACGAGACACGTGGACTCGTCGACAAGCCTAAGAACATCATTTGTGGACGAAACCAAGAGCTCATCAATGAAATTTAGAAATATAAGAACCTCTTTTGGTTTATCCTTGTCAACAAGACATGCATACTCAGTGACGAGGCTCAGAAGATAGCTCATTGATGAGAAAATCAGGTTCGTCAACGAGTGTCTGCTTGTTTCTTTTTTTAAAATTTATTTTCCTTTTTCTTCTTTTCCCCCTTTTTCCTTTTATTATCTTCCTTATTATTTTAAATAGTTAAAATTTTTCAGATTGTTACATGAGCACTACTACCTCCAGGGTCCATCCTGCAATAATAACAAATTATTTTGAGAATCTGAGCCTTATAATACTATTCTAACTAAAATATCCCCAAACCTCCTATTACTAATTTAAGTTCTAGTCCTACCATATGGAAATAGAAATCAACGATAGTTTATTATGATTTTCCTGAAATCGTCACCCTAGGAAAAAGACAGAAACCACCTCGAAGTTCCTTTATTATAATTTTCGGGTCACTACACATGCATTCTCATGCATTTCATGCATTGCATAGAAAAATAAATGCATACATGTAGCAACATATCCCTGCATTCTAGCATCACAAGTTAGCAACATATCCCTGCAGTCTGGCAACACAAGTTAGTAACATGCATACATACAGCAATAGAGCACCCTTCACACTTATCTTGCTGAATAAGCTTTTGAAGTGAATGATCATTTGACATCCTTGACTGAGCAATTCCTATTGTACTAATATCTAAAACTGGGGCAGCCGACCCCAGGCACACATTGATTTACCTAGAAACTGGGGCAGCTAACCCCTAGGTGCAAATTGACATTCTCTGAAAATAGAACAATGGACCCCATGAACAGGTGGATCCATTCATCGAAATCAAGACCCTACACCCAAGTGGATTTCCCTGATTAGAGTAACCATTTTCCAAACTTCGATTTCACACCATAATACTACTTGATGTGGCTTGGATCCTCGTATCCATTATAGCTCGGATTCTTACATTCACAGCAAGTCATCTTTGTCTCGTGTAGCTCAGATTCTTGTATCCGCTACAGCTCAGATTCTTATATTCGTAGCAAGCCATTCTTGTATCGTGTGGCTCAGATCCTCGTATCCACTATGGCTCGGATTCCTACATTCGCAGCAAGCTATTCTTGTGTCGTGTGGCTCAAATCCTCATATCCACTACAGCTCGAATTCATACATTCACAGCAAGCCATCTTTGTGTCATATGGCTCGGATCCCCGTATCCACTACGGCTTGGATTCTTACATTCACAGCAAGTCATTCTTGTGTTGTGTGGCTCGGATCCCCCTATCCACTACGGCTCATATTCTTACATTCGCAACAAGCCATATTTGTGTCATGTGGCTCAGTCCTTGTATCCGCTATGACTCGAATTCTTACATCCATGGCAAGCCATTATTGTGTCGTGTGGCTCGGATCCTTGTATCCGCTATGACTCGGATTCTTATATTCGCAGCAAGTCATTCTTGTGTCGTGTCGCTCGGATCCTCGTATCCGCTACGGCTCATATTCTTACATTCGTAGAAAGCCATCCTTGTGTCGTGTGGCTCGGAACCTTGTATCTTCTACGGCTCGGATTCTTACATTTGTAGAAAGCCATCTTTGTGTCGTGTGGCTCGAATCCTCATATCCATTATGGCTCAGATTCTTACATTCGCAGCAAGTCATCTTTGTGTCGTGTGGCTAGGATCCTCGTATCCACTACGGCTCGAATTCTTACATTAGCAGCAAGCCATTCTTGTGTCATGTGGCTCGGATCCTCATATCTGCTACGGCTCAGATTCTTACATTCACAGCAAGTCATTCTTGTGTCATGTGCCTCAGATCCCCGTATCCGCTACTGCTCGGATCCTTACATTCGCAGCAAGCCATCTTTGTGTCGTGTGGTTTGGATCCTCATATCTGCTACAACTCGTATTCTTACATTCACAGCTAGCCATTCTTGTGTCATGTGGCTCGGATCCCCATATTTGCTATGGCTCGGATTCTTACATTCACAACAAGCCATCTTTGTGTCGTGTGGCTTGGATCCTCGTATCTGCTACAGCTCGAATTCTTACATTCGCAGCAAGCCATTCTTGTGTCATCTAGCTCAAATCCTTGTATCTGCTACAGCTCAGATTCTTACATTCGCAGCATGCCATCTTTGTGTCGTGTGGCTCGGATCGTTGTATCCGTTATGGCTCAAATTCTTACATTTGCAGCAAGCCATCATTCTATCGTGTAGCTCAGATCCTTGTATTTGCTATGATTCAAATTCTTACATTTGCAACAAGCCATCTTTGTGTCATGTGGCTCGGATCCTCATATCCGCTACGCCTCGAATTCTTACATTCGCAGCAAACCATCATTATGTCATGTGGCTCAGATCCTTGAATCCGCTACGGCTCGGATTCTTACAGACGTAGCAAGTCATACGTGTGCTGTGTACCTCAGCCTAGATTCTTACATTCAGTGCAAGTCCTCCCTATGTAGTTCATGTTTGATTCTTATATTCAGTGCAAATCATCCCTGGTTGGCAGAGGCAAACACTTGATTAACTTCAAAGCCTTAGGCAATTGTGTGGCCTGGCTAAAATAAGTGTCTTTTATCTTTATAGGCATGTTGCTAAAGATAACGTAGAAGAGCTCCTACTGTTACATTGAAGCAACGAAGCCTATGAAGAGGGGCAGCTATAGACAGCCCAATTTTAACCAGGCCTTTGAAAGAAAACTCGGTGTACTTAAAAGATGACTTTATATCCCAGGTGTATTAAAATGAGTCCCAACATTTTAAATTGAGTCCCTATCTTTAAACCAAGTCTCGGTTATTTTTAAATTGAGTCCTTATTCTTAAATCAAGTCTCGGGTATTTTAAATTGATTCCCAACATTTTTTAAATTTGAATCTTTTATTTTTAGAGTCCCTATATTTTTAAATTGAGTTCGGATATTTTAAGTTGAATATTTCATTTTTTTTGAAATTTTGACTGAGTCCCGAAATTTTTTTAGATCGAGTATTTGTTTTTATTTTTATTTTCGACTTTATGTTGGAAATAAAATAAATATATATAAATTAAATTTAAAATTTAAAAAAAAAAAAAAAAGAGCAGCATATGCTTTAGGCTACTAGGGTTTTGAAAAAATTTTATAAAAGCAGGGGCGGCTCGCACACAAAACAGTCGTGGGGGCGGGGGCCTCACCATCTCATCTTCCTCCTTCTTACACGGCCGCTGGGGTTCTCCATCTTCACACATACACTAGCCATCACCCCTCTCTTCTCTCCTTCTCTTTCTCACACAAGAAACGTAGCACCTCACATGTAATAACCCGAGGAATTTTTCAGCATCTCGTAGACGAACACAAGGGATTCGTCGACGAGGATATAAGAGGAGCTTGTCGACGATGATAGGTTTTGTCGACAAGAAAATACCGAGAGAGGTTTTTGGGGTAGTCTGAAATTCGTCAACGAAAGAGGAAGTTTGTCAACGAAACTCCTTAATGACCCGTCAATGAGATGACGTGTCTCGTCGACAAATCCGAGGCTATAAATAATGGAAAACCGGATTTTCCAACAAAAAACTAGGGCAAAAACTTCCTCTCTCTCTCTCTCTCTCTCTCCCTCTAAAACGTCTCCCACTCCTTCTCTCTTCGATTTCGAGTCCGTTGCTCGCCGGATTGAAGATCTAAGGCCACCACGACGCTCCTAACGAAGTTATCTACAAGTCTACTAGAGCTAATCATTGGTGGAGTTAGTTTGGAATTCATCCCAAACTCGGGGTAAGGTGTTTTATTTAGAATATGCTTTCCTTGCAGTTATAGGAAATGTTGTATGCAGGAAAATACTGATGTTTTGTTCTTGGGGATGTCGTTTTCAGGGTATTAAGTGGAGAACCCTACGGGTGTAGGGCCAGAGTTCAGTGAAGGCTTTTCAGAAACTAGGTAAGGGAAATATGCTATGCTAGGAAATTTGAATATATAAATAGAAATTTTACAAACATGCATGTATACCAGTATTTATGTAGTTTTTATAGAATATATGATTTTAAAGTATGTGTGGTCTGAGTAAATATTATTTGAGATGGAGTTTTATACAGTTTTTCAGTATATCAAGTTGTACAGATATAGTTAGATATTTATAGATTTTATACAGATAGAATGTGTATACATATACCGTTTTTATTCAAATGATTACACACACACACACACACACACACACACACACACATATATATATATATATATATATATATATGACAGTATACAGATGTTTATTCAAATCAGTATATATAGTATTTACAGAATGTTATGCTTTTCCTAAATGCCATAACACTCAGAGTATACAGACAGATTATATAGATAGAAGATACAAACAGATTATACAGTTATAGCATCAAGATGCTACAGAAATTACAGTATTTACAGTACAGAATTATAGTGTTATGGTTATTTTGGAAACATGATGAAAACAGTAAAAGAGTATATATGTAAATATATAGTATCAGATCCCTGTGAAAAGATTACAAACAGATACAGATACAGAATACAAATATAGAATATAGAGCACGGTACCGTTGCTAATACAGATAGAGTGCAACCACATATCTTAGATAGTGTGTGGATACTATCAACTGTGCTCGGAGAGTATGCAGCTTCCCAGTTCGCTGGGTTGAAGGGGCCAGTTTGACAAGGTAGCATCCAGTCCCGTGCCTATAAGAGTATACAGTTTTGTCGGGCTGGGGTTGTGTAGAGTATAGTTACTTTCCTAGAGGGCCTACCAGGTTAAGTCCCGCCTACAGACCGCACAACCCTGTTATGAGGGGTCAAATCATGACCTACAGAATTCTAGGGATAAAGCACAGTTATGTATATGTATACAGTTTTATGGTATTTGATAAATATAGTATGATATTAGCAGTATGAAAGTATAAAAACTCAGATAATACAGTTGTATTTTAAACTGCGAAAAATGTAAGATATGCTTTACAGATTTATCATTTTATTACAGCTTAGATGTTATTTGAAGTATTTATGTAACTTAGTCGCTACACACTAGTAATAGCTTATTTCCACTTACTGAGCGTCGACTCACCCTATTATTCTAACATTTTTCAAGTGAGCTAGTTAGGTGAGCAGATCAGGCTCACGGATAGAGATTTCTTGGTTACCCTAGTTGTAGGGTGAGTTTGTGACAGAGTTTTGTATTTTTTTTTTTTTAGGTAGATGATACTGGAGGGAAATGTTTTATGGCTATAGTATGTATGTATAGAATTCTGGTATTGTATAGGATATATGGATGTATGACTTATGTTTCCGTTGCATAGGTATGATTATATATATATATATATATATATATATATAATGATATAAATTTTGAGGACGTTACATTTTGGTATCAGAGCCTAGGTTGCTAGGTTCTGCAGACTCAGGATTGCAGCGGGAAAACAATACCAGAATATAGGAAAAAGGATTTGAAGTTTGTTCTGTGGTCTAGATATAGGATTTTCGTGATGGTTTCTATGTTTTTCCTATGGTGACGATTTTAGGAAAACCATAGTAAACTATCAACGAGTCGTGTGTTTGGGTTGCAGGATTGGATCTTGGGATTAGGATTATGAGGGATGATTAATAGAGGATTTGAGGTTTTAGTTAAATGGAATAAGTTGGGTCTGTATAGGAAATAGGATTCTGAAACGGTGTTCTATATATTTGCAGGATGGACCCAAGAGGCAGTAGTGCTCACGCCAGTGGTGATGATGGAGCAGGTCCTTCTGGCGCAGGGGGTGGAGATTCAAATGTTGTGCTATGTAGTGTGGCTCAACAAGTTATGGCTGAGATAGCATAGAACTCTAGAGAGCAAGGAGGTCCATCTCCAGCTCAGGGATGTACCATAAAAAAATTTATGAAGATGAACCCGCTAGCATTCTCTGGAGCAGCTAACCCTGCAATTGCAAAGAATTAGTTGTAGGAAATGGAGAAGATTCTGACTGTACTTCACTACATCGACGAGTAGAGAGTCTTATATGCTACGTATAGGCTGACGGGGGAGGCCAAGAGATGGTGGTCAGCCACCAGACTCTTGGAGGAGCAGAGGACAATTCCAGTACCGATAACCTAGGCACGATTCAGGGACGTGTTCTTCGATAGATATTATCTTGCCTCGGTCATAAAGGCTCGAGTACAGGAGTTTTTGAGTCTGTCTCAGGGATCATTAACTGTCCAGTAGCACGCTATGAGATTTATCGAGCAATCGCGCTTCTACCCTTATATTGTTCCAAACGAAGTGAAGAAGGCGAGAATGTTTGAGAGGAGCCTAAGGCGAGATATTTATAGGCAGGTGGCAGTACTGAGGATCTAGGATTTCTCAAAGTTGGTTATCAGGGCTATTATAGCAGAGGAAAGTTTTCTGAGGGAGACTGAGATGCAGAGTCAGAAGATGAGGACCACACCCTCGAGTTTTCAAGTGGGTCCCAGTCGAGGCCCTTGGAGAGGAGGAAGATCTAGCAGAGGCCAAAGATAGATGGTAGAGCATGGTGGATTTCAAGGTGGACAATTTCCTGCCATTTGTCCTAGATGTGGTCAGGGACACCCAAGTGAGTGTCGGTCGGGGGAAAATGTTTGTTATCGTTGTGGGAGGCCCGGCCATATGGCTTGATCATGTCAGATGCCGTTGAATTATGTACCAACTCCTAGGTCATTTCGAGGTGGATATCAAGCGCCCCACGGAGGCTAGCAAAGGAATATTGCGCTGGCGAGGGTCTATACGTTGACACCAGGTGAAGCTGAGACGGCTGGAGACATGGTCATAGGTACCATTATTGCTTTATCATATAAGATTGTTGTTTTGTTTAATACAGGTGCCACCCACTCTTTTATATCGGCACGGTATGTCAGAATAACTGGGATAGAGACCCAGCTATTAGATGTAGAATTATTTGTGGGTACCCCTATGGGATCGGTGGTAAAATGTAGGAAGGTGCTTCGAAATTTTCCAGTAAGTATTCAGGAGAGAGTATCACCAGCTAATCTCATGGTCCTAGATATGCAGGGATTTGATATGATACTGGGCATGGACTGGCTAGCTACTTATCACGCTAACATTGATTGCCATCAGAAAGAAGTGATTTTTAGACCCCCGGGTGAGCTAGAATATAGATTTGTAGGATCATGCATACGTGCCTCACCACAATTGGTGTCGGCTATTCATGTGAGGAGGTTGCTTTATGATGGTTGCCAAGGGTATGTCGCATACATAAAAGAATTGCCGAAAGAAGAATTGAGACAAGCTGACATACTAGTAGTGAGAGAATTCCCAGATGTCTTTCCAGAAGAATTGTCTAGTTTGCTGCCTGACTGTGAGATTGAGTTTACTATAGATCTATTGCTGGAATATGCACCAGTATCTAAAGCACCATATCGTATGGCTCCGGTTGAACTGAGAGAATTGAAAGATTAGTTATAGGAGTTGCTGGATAAAGGGTTTATCAGGCCTAGTGTGTCGCCCTGGGGAGCCCCAGTTTTGTTCATGAAAAAGAAAGATGGAGCCATGAGATTGTGCATCGATTATAGGGAGATAAACAAACTGACAGTCAAGAATAAATATCCTCTCCCTAGGATCAACGATTTATTTGATCAACTCTAGGGGACTTGGGTTTATTCTAAAATTGACCTGCAATTGGGTTACCATCAGGTGAAGGTTAAAGCAGAAGACATATCAAAGACCGTATTCCGTACCAGATATGGGCATTACAAGTTTCTAGTCATATCATTTGGGTTGACTAATGCACCAACAGTATTCATGGATTTGATGAATCGAGTGTTCCATCCATATTTGGACCAGTTTGTAGTTGTATTTATTGATGATATACTGGTCTACTCGATGACTTTTGAGGATCATGAACATCATTTGA
This sequence comes from Malania oleifera, assembly GCF_029873635.1. Lineage (NCBI taxonomy): Eukaryota > Viridiplantae > Streptophyta > Magnoliopsida > Santalales > Ximeniaceae > Malania > Malania oleifera. Next base: position 56,874,275 of record NC_080425.1, read on the forward strand.
GGCTGGTGTTGCAGATATTGAGAGAGAGAAAATTATATGCAAAATTCAAGAAATGTGAGCTCTAGTTATGGCAAGTTACTTTTCTCGGCCATGTGATCTCTGAAGCAAAAGTATTAGTTGATCCGAGTAAGATAGAGGCTGTGGTGAGTTGGGAAAGGCCGGGAAATATTCAAGAAGTCAGAATTTTTCTGGGATTGGTAGTCTATTACCGATGCTTCGTGGATGGCTTCTCCAGATTGTCTAGTCCGTTAACACGACTTACAAGGAAAAATGTGAAGTTTGATTGGATCGACGACTGTGAGTAGAGTTTTCAGGAGTTAAAGCAGCGGTTAGTTTCTGCTCCAGTATTAGCTATTCCATCAGGGGAGGTCGGGTTTGTAATATACAGTGATGCCTCTTTGAAGAGTCTTGGATACATGTTGATGCAGCACGGCAGGGTTATTGCATATGCGTCTAGACAGCATAAAGAATATAAGAAGAATTATCTTCTCCATGATTTAGAGCTTGCTGCGGTGGTGTATGCTCTCAAGATCTAGAGGCATTATCTATATGGTGGAAAGTGCGAGATTTTCATGGATCACAAGAGCCTGAAGTATTTCTTTACTCATAAGGAACTAAATATGAGACAAAGAAGGTGGCTAGATCTTATTAAACTATAACTGCACCATTGGTTACCACCCAGGGAAAGCGAATATGGTAGTTGATGCTTTGAGTAGTAATCAATGCAACCAGTACTAGCAGCCCTAGAGATTTCGCATTCAATTTTGATAGATTTGGAGAGGCTCAGCAAAGAATTAATAGAGGAAAGTCCTTAGGCAGTCATTACCACTCTAGTGGTTCAACCTATGCTATACGAGAGGGTTAAAACTGCTCAGAATGATGATGTAGAGTTGGCAGAGGTAATGGCTAGTGTGCAAGATGGTCAAGGTGAGGAATTCAACATATCAGATGATAAAGGCCTGCAATTTCGTACTAAGCTCTGTGTTCCTGCAGATACTAAGATCTAGAGAACCATACTGGAGGAGGCTCACAAATCCCTATACACTGTACATCCATGTAGCATTAAAATATATAGGGATCTGCGAGAGTACTTCTGGTGGAGTGGAATGAAAGGGGAGATGGCCGAGCATGTATAGTAGTGCTTGACGTGCCATCAGGTTAAGGCTGAGCACCAGAGACCAGCAAGGCAGTTGTAGTCGTTGTTTATTCTAGAGTGGAAGTGGGACCACATTTCTATGGATTTTGTTACAGGGTTACCAATAGTGCGACAGGGGTTAAATGCGATTTGGGTGGTTGTTGATCGTTTGACGAAAACCGCTTATTTCATTTCAATTAAACTCAGTTATTACATGAGCAGATTGGCAGAAATTTATGTTTAGAAGATCGTTCGTGTTCATGGAGTACCAGTATCTATAGTCTCAGACCGAGATCCTCGGTTTACTTCACGATTCTTGAAAAGTTTTCAGGAGGCTATGGGTACACAATTAGCTTTTAGCACTACTTTCCATCCCTAGACAGATGGACAGACCAAGAGGACAATCCAGACATTAGAAGATATGATTCATGCTTGCGTACTAGATTTTAGGGGTAGCTGGACTCAGTTTCTACCTCTAATTTAATTTGCTTATAATAACAGCTAACAGGCTAGTATTGGCATGGCTTAATACGAGGCACTGTATGGCAGGAGATGTCGTTCTCCTCTTTTCTGGGATGAAGTAGGCGAGAGGCAAGCTTTGGGTCCAAAGATTGTTCAGTAAGCGTATGAAAAGGTCTGACTAATCAAAGAAAGAATCAGTACCGCACAGAGTTAGCAGAAAAGCTACATAGACACTCGCCACCGAGAATTAGAGTTTGATGTGGGAGACCGAGTATTCTTAAAGGTAGCTCCTCTGAGAGGGGTTATGAGGTTTGGAAAGAAAGGCAAGTTGAGCCCTGGGTATATTGGCCCTTTTTAGATACTAGAGAGAATAGGGTCACTTGCCTATAGACTAGCTTTGCCGCCAGCTTTCGCTCGAATTCATGACGTGTTTCATGTAACTATGTCAAGGAAATACATCCCAGACCCGTCCCACATAATTAGCTATGCAGAGATAGAGCTTAAAGAATCTTTAACTTATGAAGAAATTCCAATTTAGATTTTAGATAACAAGACTCAGAAACTACGCACGAAAGAGATTCAGTTAGTAAAAGTTTTGTGGAAAAATCATGATATAGAGGAAGCTTCTTGGGAGCTCGAGGAGCATATTAGATAGAGATACCCGCAATTGTTCCAAGAGGATGGTGATAGCACGTAAAGTATAAATAATTAGGTAAAGTTTATTTTGCAGGTATAGGTATTGATTTAGTTAATTGGTAGTCTTTTAGTTTCATATATGTAATCTCCCAGAACTTAGATTGTAACCACGGTATTCCTCCACCATAAGTGAGGGTAAGTAATAAATTAAGTAGACCATTTATCTTTACGAGATGGTAGAGTGTATAATGGTGTTCAATCCAAATAGTAAATTTCAAGGACGAAATTTTATAAGGAGTGGAGAATGTAATAACTCGAGGAATTTTTCAGCATCTCGTCGACGAACATAGGGGATTTGTCGACGAGGATATAAGAGGAGCTTGTCAACGAGGACAGGTTTCGTCGACGAGAAAATACCAAGAAAGGTTTTTGGGGCAGTCTGAAATTCGTCGATGAAGGAGGAAGTTTGTCAATGAAATTCCTTAATGACTCGTCGATGAGATGACGTGTCTCATCGATGAAATCGGGTCTATAAATAGTGAAAATCTGGAAATTTCAGCAAAAACCTGGCTCAAAAATTTCCTCTCTCTAAAACGTCTCCCACTCCTTCTCTCTTCGTTTTCAGGTCCGTTGCTCACTGAATTGAAGATCTGAGGCCACCACGATGCTCCTAACAAAGTTTTCTACATGTTTGCTAGAGCTGATCATTGGTGGAATTAGTTTGAAATTCATCCCAAACTCAGAGTAAGGTGTTTTATTTAGAATATGTTTTCCCTGCAGTTATAGGAAATGTTGTATACAAGAAAATACTGATGTTTTGTTCTGGGGGATGTCATTTTCAAGGTGTTGAGTGGAGAACCCTGTGGGTGTAGGGCCAGAGTTCAGTGAAGGCTTTTCAGAAACTAGGTAAGGGAAATATGCTACGCTAGGAAATTTGAATATATAAATAGAAATTTTACAAACAATCATGTATACCAGTATTTATGTAGTTTTTATAGAATATGTGATTTTAAAGTATGTGTGGCCTAAGTAAATATTATTTGATATGGAGTTTTATACAGTTTTTCAGTATATCAAGTTGTACAGATATAGTTAGATATTTATAAATTTTATACAGACAGAATGTGTATACATATACCGTTTTTATTCAAATGATTACACATACAGATATATATGACAATATACAGATGTTTATTCAGATCAGTATATATAGTATTTACAGAATGTTATGCTTTTCCTAAATGCCATAACACTCAGAGTATACAGACAGATTATATAGATAGAAGATACAGACAGATTATACAGTTATAGCATCAAGATGCTATAGAAATTACAGTATTTACAGTACAGAATTATAGTGTTATGGTTATTTTGGAAACATGATGAAAATAGTAAAAGAGTATATATGTAAATATATAGTATTAGATCCCTATGAAAAGATTACAGACAGATACAAATATAGAATATAGAGCACGGTACCATTGCTAATACAGATAGAGTGCAACCACATATCTCAGATAGTGTGTAGGTACCGTCAGTTGTGCTCGGAGAGTATGCAGCTCCCCAGTTCGCTTGGTTGAAGGGGCCAGTTTGACGAGGTAGTAGCCAGTCTTGCGCCTAGGAGAGTATGCAGTTTGGCCGGGCTGAAATAGTGTAAAGTATAGTGACTTTCTTGGAGGGCCGACTAGGTAAAGTCCTACCTACGGGCCGCACAACCCTGTCATGAGAGGTCAAATCATGACATACAGAGTTCCAGGGATAAAGCACAGTTATGTATATGTATACAGTTTTACAATATTTGATAAATATTATATGATATTAGCAGTATGAAAAGTAGAAAAACTCAGATAATACAGTTGTGTTTTAAACTGCGAAAAATGTAAGATATGCTTTGATGTTATTTAAAGTATATATATAGCTTAGTCACCACATACTAGTAATAACATATTTCCACTTACTGAGCGTTGACTCACCCTATTATTCTAACATTTTTCAGGTGAGCCAGTTAGGCGAGCAAATCAGGCTCGCGGATAGAGATTTCTTGATTATCTTCGTTGTAGGGTGAGTTTGTGATAGAGTTTTGTATTTTTTTTTTTTTTTTTTTTTGGGTAGATGATACTGGAGGGAAATGTTTTATGGCTATAGACTGTATGTACAGAATTCTACTATTGTATAGGATATATGGATGTATGACTTATGTTTCCGCTGCATAGGTATGATTATATATATATATATATATATATATGATATAAATTTTGAGGACGTTACATCACAGGCAGAGCTTCCCTTCCTCACTCTTTTTTTTCTCTCTCATTTCTCTGTTACTCATCTCCTTCACTCCATCTCATCTTCCTCCATCCATCTCTGGCCTTTCACCAGCTGCTTCTCCACAGAACCCATGCACACTAGCGACCAACAAAGACCACATCCACAGTCTTCACTCCCCTTCTCCATATCCCGCACAGCAGCAGTAGTAGCCTCCCCTAACTCCGATCATCCCCATTATCTCCAGCCACAACAGATCAGTTGAGAACCACTCCTTCCAACAGCATCTCGGCCACTCACAGCAACACCCAGCCACACCAGGCTGAACCAGTGCTAGCGGGCCTCCCAACTTCGGTCATCAACTCCGACAACGACCCAACTCTGACCACTTGCTTCCCCAATGGCCACGTTCATCTGTTGAGGTTCTCACCTCCAACCATGCACACACATGCACGTGCTTTTGTTTTTTTTTTTTTTTTTTTATTTCACCTCGAAGATGTTTTATTTTTTTTATTAACCACTTGTTTTGTTTTTTTTACTACTGTAAATATTAATTGGGTTGTTCTCATTTTTATAGGATTTTTGTTGGGGTTCGTTTCAATATTTAAAGTTTGAATTTCATTGTTATTGTTTTATTGTATATACGTTCATCTGATTTATGTTTTTCCACTGTATAGGGATGCCCATTACATGCAAGTATTGGAATAATTTATTATTATAAAAAATAAAAATAAATAAATAATAAAATGGTGAGAATTTTGAGGATGTCACATTTTGGTATCAAAGCCTAGGTTGCTAGGTTCGGTAGACTCTAGAGTGCAGTGAAAAACAATACCAAAATATAGGAAAAAGATTTAAGGTTTTATTCTGTGATCTAGATACAGGATTTCGTGATAGTTTCTATATTTTTCCTAAGGTGACAATTTCAGGAAAACCATAGTAAATTGTCGACGAGTTATGTATTTAGGTTATGGGATGTGATTTGGGGTTTGGATCAGGAAGGATGGTTAATAGAAAATTTGGAGTTTTAGTTGAATAAATTGGGTTTGTAGGGAAATAGAATTCTGAAACGGTATTCTATATGTTTGCAGGATGGACCCAGGGGTAATAGCACTCACGCTAGTGGGGATGATGGTGCTGGTCCTTCTAGCGCAGCAGGTGGGGATTCAGATGCTGTGCTACGTAGTATAGCTCAGCAAGTTATGGCTAAGATAGCGCGAAGTTCTAGAGAGTAGGGAGGCCCATCTCCAGTTCAGGGATGCACCATAGAGAAATTCATGAAGATGAATCCACCAGCTTTTTCTGGAGCGACCGATCCTGCAGTTGCTAAGAACTGGATGCAGGAAATAGAAAAGATTCTGATAGTACTCCACTGCACCAATGGGCAGAGAGTCTTATATGCTACATATGGGCTGGCAGGGGAGGCCGAGAGATGGTGGTCAGCCACTAGACTATTGGAGGAGCAAAGGGTAATACCAGTGCAGGTGACCTGGGCCCGATTCAGAGATATATTCTTTGATAGATATTATCCTGCTTCAGTCATAGATGCTCGAGTACAGGAGTTTCTGAGTCTGTCCCAGGGGTCGTTGACTATTCAGCAGTATGCTGCAAGATTTATTGAGCTATCGCGTTTCTACCCCTATATTATCCCAGATGAAGCAAAGAAGGCTAGAATGTTTGAGAAAAACTTGAGGCGTGATATTTACAGGCAAGTGGCAGTACTGAGGATCCAAGACTTCTCAGAGTTGGTTGTCAGGGCTATTATAGCAGAGGAATGTTTACCCAGGGAGACTGAGACGCAGAGTTAGAGAAAGAGGACTGCACCCTCGAGTTTTCAGGTGGGCTAGCCGAGGCCCTTAGAGAGGGAGTAGATTTGGCGGAGGCCAGAGACAGATGGTAAAGCATGGTGAATTTCAGGGTGGACAGCTTCCTGCCATTTGTCCTAGATACGGACGGAGACATCCTGGTGAGTTTCAACTGGGGGAAAATGTTTGTTGTCGATGTGGGAATCTCGGACATATAGCACGATCGTGTTAGATGCCATCGAATTATGCACACGCTCCCAGAAAATTTCGAGGTGGATATCAGATGCCCCGTCGTGGTCACCAGAGGAACACTGCGCCGGCGAGGGTCTACGCGTTTAGACCAGGAGATGCTGAGACAACTAGAGGCGTGGTTACTGGTACTCTTACTACTTTACCATATAGAATTATTGTTTTTTTTTATACAGGTGCTACCTACTCTTTTATATCGGCAGGATATGTGAAAATAGCTGGAATAAAGACAGTCATTAGATATAGAATTGTCTATGGGTACGCTGGTGGGATATGTGGTTAGATGCAGGAGGGTACTTCGGAATTTTCTAGTAAAAATTCAAGAGAGAGTGCTTTTAGGCGATCTTGTGGTCCTGGATATGCATGAATTTGATGTGATACTGGGTATGGATTGGTTAGCTATTTATCACGCTAGTATTGATTGCCATAAGAAAGAAGTAATTTTCAGACCCTCGGGTGAGTAAGAATTTAGATTTACAGGTTCACACGTACGTGCCTCGCCACAATTGGTGTCGGCTATTCAGGTAAGGAGACTGCTACAGGATGGTTGTCAAGGGTATGTCGCATACATAAAAGAATTGCCAAAAGAAGTATTGAGACAAGCTGACATACCAGTAGTGAGAGAGTTTCCAGATGTATTTCCAGAAGAATTGCCTAGTTTGCCACCAGATCATGAGATTGAGTTCACTATAGACTTGTTGCCAAGATCTGCACCAGTATCTAAAGCACCGTACCGTATGGCTCCAGTCGAGTTGAAAGAACTGAAAGATCAGTTACAGGAATTACTAGGTAAGGGTTTTATCAGGCCCAGTGTGTCGCCCTAGGGTGCACCAGTTTTGTTTGTGAAAAGAAAGATGGAACCATGAGATTATGCATTGATTATAGGGAGATAAACAAACTAACAGTCAAGAATAAATATCCTCTCCCTAGGATCGATGATTTATTTGATCAACTCCAGGGACCCAGGTCTACTCTAAAATTGATCTATAGTCAGGCTACCATCAGGTGAAAGTTAAAGCAAAGGATATTTCGAAGACCGCATTTCGTACCAGGTATGGGCATTACGAGTTTTTAGTAATGCCATTTAGGTTAACTAATGCACTAGCAGTATTCATGGATTTGATGAATCGGGTGTTCCACCAATATTTGGACCAATTTGTGGTTGTGTTTATTGATGATATACTGGTCTATTTGAGGAGTTTTGAAGAACACGAGCATCATTTGAGGCTGGTGTTGCAAATATTAAGGGAAAGAAAATTGTATGTTAAATTTAAGAAATGTGAATTCTAGTTAAGGCAAGTTATTTTTCTCGGCCATGTGATCTCAGAAGCAAGAGTATCAGTTGATCCAAGTAAAATAGAGACAGTGGTAAATTGGGAGAGGCTGGGAAATGTTCAAGAAGTTAGGAGTTTTCTGGGATTAGCAGGTTATTACCAGCGTTTTGTGGATGGTTTCTCCATGCTATCAAGTCCATTAACACGACTTACAAGGAAAAATGTAACATTTGAATGGACTGATGACTATGAGCAGAGTTTCCAAGAGTTAAAGCAGCAGTTAGTTTCAGCTCCAGTACTGGCTATCCCTTCAGAGGAGGATGGGTTTGTAATATACAGTGACGCCTCTTTGAAGGGTCTTGGATGCTTGTTGATGCATTATGGCAGGGTCATTGCATATGCGTTCAGACAGCTTAAAGAATATGAGAAGAATTACCCTATCCATGATTTAGAGCTTGCTGCAGCAGTGTATGCTCTCAAGATTTGGAGGCATTATTTATATGGTGAAAAGTGCGGGATTTTCACGGATCATAAGAGTTTGAAATATTTCTTTACCCAGAAAGAGTTGAATATGAGGCAAAGAAGGTGGCTAGAGCTTATTAAAGACTATGATTGCATGATTAGTTACCACCCAGGAAAAGCAAATGTAGTGGTAGATGCTCTAAGCAAGAAATCAGGGGGATCTGTACTAGAAGCTATGGAGATTCAACACTCAATTCTGGTGGATTTGGTGAGACTCAGTATAGAATTGGTGGAGGAGAGTCCTTAAGCAGTTACTACCAGTCTAGTGGTTCAGCCTACACTATACGAGAGGATTAAAGCAGCTCAGGGTGATGATGCGGAGTTGGTAACGGTGATGGCTAGAGTACATGATGGTCAGGGTGAGGAGTTCAGTATATCAGATGATGGAGCTCTACGATTCCGTGCTAGACTATGTGTTCCTGCGGATACTGAGATCAGGAGAACTATAGTGAAGAAGGCTCACAGATCCCTATACACGGTCCATCCCGGCAGTACTAAAATATACAGGGACCTACGAGAGTATTTTTGGTGGAGTGGAATGAAAAGAGAGATAATCGAATTTGTGCAGCAATGCTTGACGTGTCAGCAAGTTAAAGCTGAGCACCAGAGACCGGCAGGACAATTGCAGCCATTGTTCATTCTAGAATGGAAATGGGACCACGTTTCAATGGATTTTGTTACGGGGTTACCACTAGTACGACAAGGGTTGAATGCGATTTTGGTGGTTGTGGATCATTTGACGAAGACCGCTTACTTCATCCCAATTAAAATCGGTTATTCCATGAATATATTGGCAGAGATATATGTTCAAGAGATAGTTCATGTTCATGGAATACCAGTATCCATAGTCTCGGACCAAGATCCTCGGTTTACTTCACGATTTTGAAAAAATTTTCAGGAGGCTATGGGTACGCAGATAGCTTTTAGTACTACTTTTCATCCCCAGATAGATGGTCAGACTGAGAGAACAATTCAGACACTAGAGGATATGCTTCGTGCTTGTGTGCTTGATTTCAGGGGCAGTTGGATTCAGTTTATGCCGTTAGTTGAGCTTACTTATAATAATAGCTATCAGGCTAGTATTGGCATGGCTCCATACGAGGCATTATATGGCAAAAGATGTCATTCTCCTCTTTTCTAGGATGAAGTAGGTGAAAGGCGAGTTTTGGGTCCCGAGATAATACAACAGGCGTCCTACAAAGTTCGATTAATTAAAGAAAGAATCAGTACAGCACAAAGTCGGCAGAAAAGTTATGCAGACACTCGCCGCCGAGGGTTGGAATTTGATGTGGGAGATCAAGTATTTTTTAAGATAGCTCCTCTGAAAGGAGTTATGAGGTTTGGAAAGAAGGGCAAGTTGAGCCCTAAGTTTATTGGCCTTTTTGAGATACTTAAGAGAATAGGGTCAGTTGCCTACAAGCTAGCTTTGCCGCCAGCTTTGGCTCGAATTTATGACGTGTTTCATGTTGCCATGTTAAGGAAATACGTCCCAGACCCAACCCACATCATCAACTATGCAGAGATAGAGCTTAATGATTCATTGGCATATGAAGAAGTACCGGTATAGATTTTGGATAGAAAGATACTGACTTTACATACTAAAGAAATACAGTTAGTTAAAGTTGTGGAGGAATCATGCTATAGAGGAAGCTTCTTGGGAGCTTGAGGAGCATATTAGATAGAGATACCCGCAGTTGTTCGAAGAGGTATAGAGGTACTCAGGTAAAGTATAATAGTTAGATAAGTTTTCTTGCAGGTACATGTACTGATTTTAGTTAGTAGATAGTTTTTTTTATTAGTTTTATATGTGTAATCTCCCAGGAAGTAAATGTAACCACCATATTCCTCCACCACAAGTGAGGGCAGGTAATAATATAAGTAGACCTTTTTCCTTTACGAAATGATAGAGTGTATAGATGAAGATACAGATAATAAATTTCGAGGACGAAATTTTATAAGGAGGGGAGAATGTAACAACTCAGAATTTTTGCACAGTCGTCGACGAATACAGGGGATTTATCGACGAGCATATAAGGGATTCCATTGACGAAGCCATGTCTCGTCAATGAGAAAATACCAAGAGAGGTTTTGGGCAGCCTGAAATTCATCGATGAGGGTGGACGTTGTTGGCCTTATAGGTCACGCCCAATTTTGATAATGACAAATACTCATGTATTTAATAAATATCTAGTTCATGTGCAGGACTATATTAGGAGATACATTGATGGCACGTAAAAGCTTAAAGCTTGAAGACCAATTCATGTTTTCAATTGTAATATTCAGTAGTGAAATTTGTCTCTAATAGTAATTAGGATATTTGGTTTGTAATAAGCACACACAACACATGCATGGTTTATTATATAAGCTCAAACCAAATACGAACTAAAAGTGACCGTAGAATGACCTTAGGGCTTTCCCTTCGGTCGACCGACACCGGACTTGTTCGATGTATTCAAAATTGGACTCCAAGTGACCTTAGGACACTCACATTTGCTCTTGCATGTATTAGGCACTTGAATAGGGATTGTACGTTTCAAGACAGGACCGAAATGCACACATTGTGCACTTTTGGTCAACCAAGCTTGGCAGTTCATTCTACCCCAATCGACCGAAACAGGTCTGGGTCAATAGTTGACCAAGGCCTTGGTCGACCAAACAGATGTAGTTCAAAACCCCCCGGTCAACCGAAACCCTCAGAGGTCAACAATTTGACCATCTAGTTGACCGAGTCAATTTTGTACTTCAACTACCTGGTCGACTGAAGGTCCTCGAGAAAAATCCCAACGGTTTGGTCGACCGAACCAGTCAGTTCAAAATGGCCCGGTCGATCGAACCTCGGAGAAATGGGAAATCGCCCACTTTCGGTTGACCGAGCCTTTAGTTCAAAATCCTCCTGGTCAACTGAACCATATAAGATATGGTCGACCGAAACCTTTCTGGTCGACCGAAACCTTTCTGGTCGATCGGACCTCTCGGGTTGCCTCTTATTTTTTACCGCAATTAATACTTTTAAATAGGGTTAAAATGTTTAAAAGGTCATTAAACTTTTCTAACAATTCCTAATAGGTCCCCAACGGTCAAAACTCATGGGATGTCTATATATACCCCTTCATTTGGGAAAATTAGGAAGTTGATTAGAAAAAAACAAAAATCCAAATTTCTCTCTCAAGCAAAATATTTCCTACTACTCATACTCCTTCCAAATCCACTCAAACTTACCTTTTTCACTTCTTTATATCATTTGTAAGTGTATTGAGTGTTTTTATTTAGAGGTTTGCTCTCTCATTTCATGAGTGTTTGAATTTATTTTTATAAGAGCATAACCTAAGTATTCTTAGGAGGCTTTTCTCATAAGCCTATCCTAAGAAGACTTTGTTGAACTTCCAAGTGTTGCATTTTCGTTGCAATAACTTAGGAAGTTTGTATTTGTTTTTGGCTTGCAAAAATATTTTCAAACTTACTCAAATATCTTGTGGTATTCATATTGACATTTTTGTGGAAAGATATTTGTGTTTGTTATACTAATATTTGTAGTAATATTTATTCAAGTTTATATCATTTGCTGAATACAAAGATTGCATATCTTTTGCAAAACAAGCATATACACTATTTGAAGTGATTGACATATTCTGCCATTTGGAATATTTGAATCTTGCATGATATCTTTGTTTTTGCATCTTGATTGAGAACATACTAAAATACAAAGATTGCTTGCTTACACTGTCACGTACACATTACACTGATAGAAAATACCTTTGAGAGTTGAACTATCTAGACTACATTGAGCTTACATATTAAATCATATTGTGGTGTTTGTGATTGTGCGTATCTAGGTACACATCTGCCTTACTTGAAAGCATATTCATTATTCCATTTGGTTGTATTTTAAATACTATTGTATTTCCAGGCATGGTCCTGAAAAGGGAGACTAGCCCTGGAATGGTTCCAGATTGGCTTAGACCCGGTTAGGAAAGCTAGGTGCGCCATCCTATTAAGACGTGGAGGTTGAGGTTAGCCCCGCTAATTGACCTAGTTAAGGTTGAGGTTAGCCTTGTGCTAATTGACCTGATTGTAATTGGTGCCACTCCACCCTTAAGTGAGCTATTAGTGGAATCCTAGGGCTTGCGAGCTATAGGAGGGGACGTAGGCACAGTTGGCCGAACCCCGATAACATATTGTGTGTTTTTGTATATTGTCGCACTTTATATTTACCGCACGAGTATGTTATTATGTGAATGATGCACTTGATTTAAATTTCCGCATATTATATTTATCAGCGCATTTGGAACTGGATAAAAAGACCCTAGGTTGTAATACTCAGCTGACATCTAGTTCAACCTAGGACAAAAGTTTAAAATTCCAATTCACCCCCTCTCTTGGGAATACACCAATTCTAATAGAAGTTCGTCGACGAAATTATTAAAGAACTCGTCGACGAGGTGACGTGTCTCGTCGACGAATCTAGCCCTATAAATAGTGAAAAACTCATATTTTAAACAAATTTTCAGCGTAAAATTCTTCTCTCTCTCTCCTACGACTCCCTCCCCTTCTCTCTTCGATTCCAGGCTCGTTTCTCACCGAATCAAAGATCTGAGGCCACCACGATGCTCCTGGCGAAGTTCTCTGCAAGTCTGCCGAAGCTTATCATTGGAAAAGTTGATTTGGATTTCGTCCCAATCTCAAGATAAGGCATTTTATTCAGTATTTGTATTTCCCTCAGTTATAGGAAATGTAATACACGAAGAAATACTAATGTTTTGCTTTAGGGGATGTGGTTTTCAGGGAATTGAGTGGAGAGCCCTGCGGGTATCGGGCTAGAGTACGGTAGGGGCTTTTCAGAGATAAGGTAAGGGAAATATGCTATGCTAGGAGATTTATTTATGTTATCAGAAATTATATATATAATTATGCATAAATACCAGATATTATACAGAATGTGAATTTTCAAAGTATGTGTGGCCTGAGTACATGTTATGGATATGCAGTTTTACAGCATTTCAAGTTATACAGCTATAGATAGATAATTGTAGATTTTATATAGACAGAATATGTACACATATATAGTTTTATTCAAATGATTACACAGACAGATATATATATATATATATCAGTATATAGATATTTATTCAGAATAGTATATATATATAGTGTATATAGAAAGTTATGTTTTCCTAAATCCCATAACACAAAGATTATACATAAAGAAAGTACAGACTGATTGTATAGGAAGAAAATACAGACAGATTACACAGTTATAGCATCAAGATGCTATGGATATTATAGTATTTACAGGTACAGTAATATAGTGTTATGGTTATTTTGGAAACATAATGGAAACAGTATAAAGAGTATAGTACATATATATATAGTATCAGATCCATGTGGAAGATTACAGACAGATATAGTACAGACATAGAATATAAAGCACGGTACCGTTGCTAGACATAGATAGAGTGCAACCACATATCTCAAATAGTGTGTGGGTACCATCAGCCTTGCTCAGAGAGTATGCAGCTCCCTAGTTCACTGGGTTGAGGGGGGCGATTTGACGAGGTAGCAGCCAGTCCCGAGCTTAGAAGTGTATGCAGTTTGGTTGGGCTGGAGTAGTGTAGAGTATATTGACTTATCTGGAGGGTCGACCAGATTAAGTCCCGCCTACGGGCTGCACAACCCTGTCATGAGGGGTCAAATCATGACATACAGAGTCCTAGGAAAAAAAAATACAGTGAAGTATACGTATACAACTTTACAGCTTTTATTGTATATAGTATGATGCAGCACTATGAATGATAGAAAGTTCAGATGATACAAATGTTTTAAGTTATTATACATGTGTTGTACAGAATTGCTAGATTATACAATTTGTAAATATTATTATTATAATTTCATGACTTGGTTGCCACACACTAGTAATAGCATATTTCCACTTACTGAGCGTCGACTCACCCCATTACATTACCATTTTTCAGGTGAGAGAGCTGGGCGAGCAAATCAGGCTCGCGGGTAAAGAATATATTGATTACCCTGGTTCAGAGGGTAAGTTTTGTGTTTTTGTATTTTTGGGTAGTTGACACTGGAGAGAGAGAGAGATATATATTATGTAGCTATGGTTGAAAATACTGATTTCTGGTATTGTATATACATGTACATGTGATTATGTGATTTATGTTTTTCCGCTGCATAGGGATGCCCATTACATGCAAGTATTGGAATAATTTATTATTATAAAAAATAATAATAATAATAATAATAATAATAATAATAATAAAATGGTGAGAATTTTGAGGATGTCACACCTACAGCCTCTCCTCCATCTCTATTTGATTTCAGCCCTGTCAGTTGTCGGATCGACTATCTGAGGCCACCACAACGCTCCTAGCGAAGTTCTCTCCAAGTTTACCGGAGCAGATCGTAAGTGGAATCGAGTTGAATTTCTTCCCAGAATCAGGGTAAGGTCTTTTAATCAGTTTTTGACCTTCTGCCAGTTGTAGGAAATGAAATAGGCAAAGAAATAATGATATTCTGTTTTGGCAAATGTTGTTTTCAGGATGTTGAGTAGGAAGCCCTACGGGTGTGGGACCGGTATACCATAGGGGCTTTCCAGTAGTCAGGTAAGGGAAACATGCTATGCTAGGAAACTCTTTTATGATTTTAGCATGAATTATATATTTTTATCAAATTATTATTCAGATTATATATATATATATATATATATTACGGTTTCCAAAACTTGATAATATTAGTATGTATTTGTGTGGCTTGAGTCGATAACTGAAACAGTACTATATTTATAGAATTTGTGAATACCATGTTTATTGTCATTTACAAAAATACCATGATATTTGCATGATATAGAATGACGAATTTTTCAATGAACAGTATACTCAGAAATATGCATTTTTAGTAATTCTAGAATAACATGTTTATCAGTACCATAACGCCCCAATATACAAATTTTTAGTTATTTTATTTAGAATTTGAGATAAATTCTATGGGATTATGGTTATTTCAGAAACCACAATAAAAAACAGTATATTATAGATATCAATTACCTATATAGTATCAGACCCTGATGGATCAGACAGCAGAGCACGGTACCGTAGCTACAAATATTCAGTTCAGAGTGCAACCACTTTACTCAGATAGTAAGTGGTATGAGGTCGATTGTGCCCACGTTGAAACAGGCTCTCCATCAGATATGGATTGAGGGGGCCGATCAGACTGTCGGAGTTCAGTTGACTTACCCTGGTCGGCCAACCAGGATAGGTCCCGCCTTTGGGTCGTACAACCCTATCATGAGGGGTTAAATCATGACATACAGCTATCTAGGGAAAGTTTATTAAATATTATAAGTATAATTAGATTTCCAGAAATAGTAGTAGTATTTTGAAAAGTAAATATATATAGTTTTAACATATGTTATTTATACCAGCATTACCATTTCAGTTATCCATGATCTTATTTCCAAATCAAATTATTAATACAGAAATATAACTCAGTAGCCACACACTAGTAATAGCATGTTTCATCTTACTGAGCGTTGGCTCATCCCATTGTTAAATCTTTTTTTTTTTTAGATGAACCAGCTAAGCGAGCGGAGCAAGCTCGCAAGTTGAGGGGCTGCTGTATTGCCCTTTTTGAGAGTGAGTATCATTTTTGAGTGGCATGTTTTTTTTTGTAAACCCTTGGAATTAGTAAGGGTAGTTTTTAGAGAACAATTTTGTTTGTATATTATGGGATGATTTGACACTCTGGTATTGTATTATATATGGATGTATTTTATATGATTGGCCTTCTACTGTTTAGGTTATTATTGGATATTAAAATAGGGGAAAAAGATTTTATTTTATTAGCAGGTCGTTTCAATTTGGTATCAGAGCCTGGGTTGCTAGGTTCTGTAGACTTTAGAATGCAGTGGAAGCAATACTAGAGTATAGGAAATGATTTGAGGTTTGTTCTATGGTCTGGGTACAGGATTTTCTATGGTGGTTTCTGTGTTTTTCTTGGGATTATGATTTCAGGAAAATCATAATAAACTATTGTCGGGTTATGCGTCTAGGTTGCAGAACTGGATTTTGAGTTAAGATTGGGGAGAGTAGATAATTATAAATATAGGATTTGAGTGGAATAAAACGGATTAGGTCTGTGCGAGAGATAAGATTCTTAAGTGTGTTCTTGTGTTTTCAGGATGGAAGCAGCGGTACGAACGCTGGCAGGGATGGAGCAGGTCCTTCCATTATGGGAAGTGCCGATACTGATGCAGTACTACGCAGCGTCACCCAGCAGGTGATGTTTGAGATGACCAGGAGCTCTGGGGAGCGTGGCTGTTCGATCGAGCAGTTTACGTGGATGAAACCCCCATCCTTTGCTAGAGGAGATGACCTGATTGTTGTTGAGAATTAGGTCCAGGATATCGAAAAGACGCTGACTGTGCTTCCATTTATAGATGAATAGAAAGTGGTATTTGCGGCTTTTAAACTGATAGGGGAGGCAAAGCGCTAGTGGAAATCAACACGACTGATAAAGGAGCAGGGGCCGATTCTAGTGCCAGTGACTTGGGATCAATTCAAGGAGCTATTCTTCAAGCGATATTTTTCTTCTGTCGTTCGGAGTTCAAAGGCAAGAGAGTTTCTACATTTGGTATAGGGGTAGATGATCATATCCCAGTATGCAGCTCGGTTTGTCGAGTTGTCATGTTTTGCTCCACATCTAGTGCCTAGTGAAGAGAAAAAGGCCAGGAAGTTTGAAAAGGGATTGAGGCAAAACTTGTTTGAGTAGGTGATTAGCTTCAGAGCTCAAACATTTACAAAGGTTGTAGAGAGAGCTGCGATTATTGAGAGTGGTATTCAAGGGGTTTAGCAGCGCAGAGTCAGAGGAAGAGGTCGGCGCCTCAGGGTTACTAGGCTGGCTCCAGTAGGGGTCCATAGAGAGGAGGCCGTGATAGAGGAGACCAGAGGCAGGCGGCAAGACCTCGGGAGTACCAGGGTATACAAACCTTTCCAGTGTGCCAGACATGCAAGAGGAGACACTCGGGGGAGTGCCTGGCAAGGAGAGGTGTATGTTACCGGTGTAGGAGACTCGTCCATATGGCACGTGCATGCCCAAGGCCGCAGGACCAGGTTCCAGCTCCTAAACCCTATCGGGGAGGACATCAGGCAGCTCGAGGAGGGTATCAAGCGCCTTGTGGAGGCCAGCAGAGGAATGTAGCCCCAGCACGAGTTTACGCTCTGACACCGGGTGATGCTGAGGCTGCTACAGATGTGGTGACAGGTACATTTACTGTTTTATCATATCCGATTATTATTCTATTTGACTCAGGTGCCTCTCATTCCTTTGTCTCTGCATCTTACATTAAATTATCTGGAAGTGAGACCCAATTGTTAGATATAGCATTATCAGTAGCTACACCATCAGGGTCAGTGATGAGATGTCAAAGGGTACTTAGAAGCCATCCAATAGAAATTCAGGGAAGAGTGCTACTAGCATATCTGATTATAATGGATATGTGTGGGTTTGATGTAATACTAGGTATGGACTGGTTGGCTTCTAATCATGCCAGCATTGATTGTTGTCAGAAAGAAGTAATTTTCAAACCTCTTAGAGAGCAGGAATTCAGATTCGTTGGTTCACGGGTACATACTTCACCGCAACTGGTGTTAGCTATACAGGCAAGCAGATTACTCTGGGACGAAAGTCAGGGATTCGTGGCTTTTATAAAGGAAGCCTTAGAAAATGAATCGAAGCTCGACAGTACCCCAGTCATGTGGGAATTTTCAGATGTTTTTCCTGAGGAACTACCAGGATTACCTCCCGAACGCGACGTGGATTTTTCTATAGATTTGCCTCTAGGGATAGCGTCGATCTCTAAGGTTCCCTACCATATGGCTCCAGCTGAATTGGGAGAATTAAAGGAGCAATTGCAGGATTTGCTAAACAAGGGATTTATACGACCCAGTGTATCGCCATGGGGAGCTCCAATGTTATTTGTAAAGAAGAAAGACGGGTCTTTGAGGATGTGTATTGATTATAGAGAAATCAACAAGGTTACTATCAAGAATAAATATCCTCTACCCCGCATAAACGATTTGTTTGATCAGCTACAGGGTACATGGGTATGTTCCAAGATCGACCTTAGATTAGGGTATCATCAGGTGAGAGTAAAGGCAGAGGATGTTGCAAAGACAGCCTTCAGGACCAGGTATGGGCACTACGAATTTCTTGTTATGTCCTTCGGTCCATCTGTGTTCATGGACTTAATGAATAGAGTTTTTCACTAGTATCTAGACCAGTTTGTGGTAGTTTTTATTGATGATATATTGGTATATTCGAAGAATTCTGAGGATCACGATGGAAATTTAAGGCAGGTACTGCAGACACTCAGGGAGGAGAAGCTTTACGCCAAGTTTAGTAAGTGTGAGTTCTGGCTTGAGAAGGTTACATTTTTAGGCCATGTGATCTCAGGAGACGCTATATCAGTGGATCCCAGCAAGATTGACGCAGTGGTGAATTGGGCTAGGCCAAGGAATGTGCAGGAAGTCAGGAGTTTCTTAGGGCTGGCAGGTTATTACCATCGATTCGTTGAGGGGTTTTCAGCTTTGTCAGGACCTCTTACGCGTTTGATCAAGAAAAATGCCAGATTTTTGTGGGATGAAAAATGCGAGCAGAGTTTCCAGGAATTAAAGTAGCGGCTCATCATTGCACCAGTTCTAACGATTCCTTCTAGAGGTGATGGTTATGTTATCTACAATGACGCGTCTTTGAAAGGGTTCGGTTGTGTACTAATGTAGCATGGTAGGGTGGTAACGTATGTGTCCAGGTAGTTGAAAGAATATGAAAAGAACTACCCTACTCACGATCTGGAATTGGTTGCGGTTGTACATGCACTGAAGATCTGGAGACATTACTTATATAGTAAGATATTTTCTAACCACAAGAGTCTAAAGTATTTCTTTACGCAAAAAGAGTTGAATATATGGCAAAGGAGGTGGTTAGAACTCATCAAGGATTACAATTGTACCATCACTTACCATCCAGGTAAAGCAAATGTAGTGGCTGATGCTTTGAGCCTTAAATCAAAGGATACGGCGCAGTTAGCAGTAGTAGTTCAGCACCCAATTCAGATGGACTTGGAAAAGCTTAGTGTGGAGTTAGTAGGAGATGATTCTCAAGCGTTCATGGCCAGTTTGGTTGTACAGCCTACACTTTATGAAAGAATTAAAGCTGCTTAAAGAAATGATCCCGAATTAGTAAAGGTGCTAGCCAGAGTTCAGGATGGTCAGGGAGAGGAATTCAACATTTCTGATTATGGAGCTTTGAGATTTCATACCAGTTTATGTGTGCCTGCAGATGACAGTATCAGGAGGACAACTCTAGAAGAGGCACACAGATCTCTATACACTATTCATCCTGGCAGTACGAAAATGTATAGGGATCTGCGGGAGTATTTCTGGTGGAGTGGCATAAAGAGGGAAATAGTAGGATTTGTGCAATAGTGTTTGACGTGCTAGCAAGTTAAAGCTGAGCACTAGAGGCCAGCTGGTCAGTTCAATCTACTTTTCATTCTTAAATGGAAGTGGGACCACGTGTCCATGGATTTTGTTACTAAGCTACCGCCGGCGCCGCATGGTCAGAATGCCATTTGGGTGATTGTTGATAGGCTGACGAAGACGACTCATTTTCTGCCTATTAAAGTTAGCTACCCTATGAGAAGATTAGCAGAGATTTACACCCAAGAGATTGTTCAACCCCATGGAGTGCCGGTATCCATAGTCTCGGACCGTGATCCACGTTTTACATCGTGGTTCTAGAGGAGCTTGCAGGAGGCACTAGGGACTCAGCTAGCATTCAGCACTGCTTTCCATCCTCAGACAGATGGCCAGACAGAGAGAACGATTCAGATATTTGAGGATATGTTGCGAGCATGTGTACTGGATTTTGGGGGTAGATGGACTAAATTTTTGCCGCTAGTTGAATTTACTTATAATAACAGTTATCAGGCTAGCATCAGCATGGCACCATACGAGGCTTTGTATGGTATAAGATGTCGATCTCCTCTTTTCTAGGATGAAGTCGGTGAGAGGCGAGTTTTGGGTCCAGAGATGGTTCAACAAGCGTGCGATAAAGTTCGACTCATTCGAGATAGTATCAGTGCAGCACAGAGTCGGCAGAAGAGCTACGCGAATACTCGCCACCGGAAACTAGAATTTGAAGTGGGTGATCACGTATTTCTAAAATTCGCGCCATTGAAGGGATCATGAGGTTTGGGAAGAAGGGTAAGTTGAGCCCTAGGTTCATTGGCCCATTTGAGATACTGGAGAGGATTGGGTCAGTGGCTTATCGGCTAGCTCTACCACCCTCTTTATTTAGGATTCTCGACGTGTTTCATGTCTCTATGTTAAGGAAATACGTCCCACATCCTTCCCATATCATTAGCTATACAAAATTAGAACTTAGTGGTGATCTAGCGTACAAAGAAGCTCTGGTGCGAATCCTAGATAGAAAAGAACAGGTATTGCGCAGCAAGAGGATACCATTAGTAAAAGTCTTGTGGATGAATCATGCAGTAGAAGAAGCCTCGTGGGAGCTTGAAGATGAGATCAGACAAAAATATTCCCACTTATTTAGTGAACCCAGCGGTGATGTATAGAATAGAGTAGGAGTAATTTTATTTTGTTTGTATAATGTAATTGTAATATGGAGTATAGGATACGTAGTGTTTTGGTTTTGGGAGAATTTTCTTTTTATAATTGTAATCTCCAAGAACTACCCATGTAACCACAGTATTCCTCCACCATAAAAGAGGGCAACTAATAAAACAAGTAGACCATTTTGCCTTCTAAGAGGGAGGAAACATATGAATAATAAATTTCGAGGACAAAATTTTATAAGAAGGGGAGAATGTAACGACCCGAAGAATAATGTTATTTAAATAATAAAGAGAAAGGGAAATGGGAACAGGAACAGAAGGAGGCAGCAGACTTCGTCAACAAGGTCCCGTCTTGTCGACGAGAAGATACCGAGAGAGGATTTTTGGGAAATTAGAAATTCATCAGTTGTCGGATCGACTATCTGAGGCCACCACGACGCTCCTGCCAAAGTTCTCTCCAAGTTTACCGGAGCATATCGTCAGTGGAATCGAGTCAAATTTCTTCCCAGAATTAAGGTAAGGCCTTTTAGTCAGTTTTTGACCTTCTGTCAGTTGTAGGAAATGAAGTAGGCAAAGAAATAATGATATTCTATTCTGGCAAATGTTGTTTTCAGGGTGTTGAGTAGGAAGCCCTACAAGTGTTGGACCAGTATACCATAGGGGCTTTCCAGTAGTCAGATAAGGGAAACATGCTATGCTAGGAAACTCTTTTATGATTTCAGCATGAATTATATATTTTTATCAAATTATTATTTAGATTATATATATTATATAGTTTCTAGAACTTGATAATATTAGTATGTATTTGTGTGGCTTGAGTCGATAACAGAAATAGTACTATATTTATAGAATTTGTGAATACCATGTTTATAGTTATTAATAGAAATACCATGATATTTGCATGATATAGAATGACGAATTTTTCAGTGAATAGTATACTCAGAAATATGCATGTTCAGTAATTCTGGAATAACATGTTTATCAGTACCATAACGCCCCAATATACAGATATTCAGACAGCAGTTCAGTTATATAGAAAACAGATTTTCAGTCAGTTTATTTAGAATTTCAGATAAATTCTATGGGGTTATTGTTATTTTAGAAACCACAGTAAAAAATAGTATATTACAGATATCAGTTACCTATATAGTATCAGACCCTGATGGATCAAACAGCAAAGCACGGTACCGTAACTACAAATATTCAGTTCAGAGTGCAACCACTTTACTCAGACAGTAAGTGGTATGAGGTCGATCGTGCCCATGTCGGGATAGGCTCTCCATCAGATATGGATTGAGGGGGCCGATCAAACTGTCGGAGTTCAGTTGACTTACCCTGGTCGGCCAACTAGGATAAGTCCTGCCTTAGGGCCGCACAACCCTGTCATGAGGGGTTAAATCATGACATGCAGCCATCCAGGGAAAGTTTCTTAAATATTACATGTATAAGTAGATTTCCAGAAATAGTAGTAGTATTCTGAAAAGTAAATTTATATAGTTTTAACATATGTTATTTATACCAGCATTACCATTTCAATTATCCATGATATTATTTCCAAATCAGATTATTAATATAAAAATATAACTCAGTAGCCACACACTAGTAATAGCATGTTTTGTCTTACTGAGCGTTGGCTCATCCCAGTGTTGAAATGTTTTTTTTTCAGGTGAACTAGCTAAGCGAGTGGAGCAGGCTCACAGGTTGAGGGGCTATTGTACTGCCCTTTTTGAGAGTGAGTATCATTTTTGAGTGGCATGTTTTTTTTGTAAACCCTTGGAATTAGTAAGGGTAGTTTTTAGAAAATAATTTTGTTTGTATATTATGGGATGATTTGACACTCTGGTATTGTATTATATCTGGATGTATTTTATATGATTGGTCTTCCGCTGTTTAGGTTATTGTTGGATATTAAAATAGGGGAAAAAGATTTTATTTTATTAGCAGGTCGTTTCAACATATTAGTATTTTAGTCACATATTTAGTATTAATAATTTTTACATATTTGGTATTAACTATTTTTAGTATATTAATATATTTTGTATCTTATTATATTTAGTATTAATTATTCTTAGTATATTAATATATCTTGTGTTACTTATTCATAGTATCTTAATATATTTAGTATTAATTATTCTTAGCATATTAATATATCTAGTGTTACTTATTAATAGTATCTTAATATATTTAGTATTAACTATTTCTAATACATTAATATATATCTTAATATATTTAGTATTAACCATTCTTAGTATATTAATATATCTAGCATTATTTATTTCTGGTATCTAAATATATTTAGTGTTAACTATTTTTAGTATATTAATATGTTTATTGTATCTTAATATATTTAGTATTAACTACTTTTAGTATATTTATATATTTAGTATCTTAATATATTTAGTATTAACCATTCTTAGTATGTTAATATCTAGCATTATTTATTTCTAGTATCTTAATATATTTAGTATTAACTATTTTTAGTATTTATAGTACCTTAATATATTTAGTATTAACTATTTTTAGTATATTAATATATTTAGTATCTTAATATATTTAGTATTAACCATTCTTAGTATAGTAATATATCTAGCATTATTTATTTATAGTATCTTAATATATTTAGTATTAACTATTTTTAGTACATTAATATATTTAGTATCTTAATTGTTGACCTTATTGGTCATACCCGGTTTTGATTATGACAAATACTCAGGTATTTAATGTCAGTCAAGTTTGTGTGCAAGTTCATATTTGTAAGATCACTTAATGGCATAAGAAGACTTAAAGTCTAAACACCCAGAAGATTTATTCTTGTTGTAATTTATTTTATGCCCATTTGGGTCTGTAATAGTAATATAGGAAAATGTCTGTAATAATCACTGCATATTATGCATGTAGATGCAATAAACTCAAAAGACCTTAAAAAGACCTTAGGTCCTTGCACATACATATAAGATGTCCCCAAAAACACATATATTATTAGGAGAATTAATTGAAGTAAAACTAGATTTATAGGGTAAAATCAGTGAGGCTTCGGGCAACCGAATAATTGTGTTCAAAACACTTCAGGCGACCGAACCATTGACTAGTCAAAGTGTTGACTTGGTTTTGGGCGACCGAACCAAAAGGAACGTAGCGTCCCCGATCAACCAAACCACAATTATGACTTTTCCCACCAACTCAATAGCCCAAACTTCATGTTCAAAAATGCCTCGGGCCACCGAACTCTGGACCAGGCGACTAAACCTCGGACAGAATAGATATTGTCTTCGGTCAGCAAACTAAACCCACAATCAGGCACCCGAACTTCAAAAATCAACTTTTTCTATTGTGTCTTTTTGGGTGACCGAACCATAGGTTAAGCACTCGAAACTCTCAGGTTGTTTTACTTTTTACTGCGATTAAGAAGGGTTAAACAGGGTTAATTTTTCTAAACATTTTTAAAACAAATTTAATAATACCCTTCATACCCTCAACGGTTTTGGGGTTCATTTACTAGATTAAGAATGATTAGCCATTTTGATTAGCAAAAAACTCTCTAAAATTTTCAAATCTCATTTTCTCATACTAAGTCCATACACTTATATACTTCTATTCCCTTGAGAAATCTAGCATTATGAATGTTTGATTCATTATTCTATATTGTTAGAAACCCTCATTTGTGTTGTGTTCACTTGATTTTTGGATTGAGGGTTTAACTTGATTTTATTTAATAAATCTTTGGTTGGAAAAAATCTTATAACTTTGTGGGTCTTTGCATTATTATTGCAAGACTCATTAGGGCTTATATTTTTGTGTGCCAAAATATTTTTACAAGTTTAGATTTGAATATCTCTTTGTGCTTTGATATTAAGAAAACCATTTTTGAGATATTCTAAATTTCTATTGATTTGAATCTATGAAACCCTAAATTGAGATTGAGATTTTATCATTACTTAGTTTCAAATATTTGCTTGTAGATACACTCTTGTGCTTGATTTGAGATAATCACTATTTTGAGTGTTGATTGTACATATACACCATTGAGCTTATTGTTCTTACATGATCGGTGTGTTTTGATTATTATTAGTGCAAATCTGCTTGATTAAGAAGCATTATATTTGTACGCATCTTGTCTTGAAATACTGTTGTATTTCACGCGTGGCCTGAGGGAACAGTAATCCAGTCCAAAAGGATTGGTTGTGAAGGTTGAGGTTAGCTCTGTGCTAATTGACTTGCTTGTATTTAGGTGTCGTTCCACCCGTTTAGTGAGCCCATTGTGTAATCCTTGTGCTAGTGAGCTAAGGTGGGGATGTAGGCAATTTGTCGAACCTCAATAACATTTATGGTGTTGTCTCTCTTTACTGTTTTCCCTTACATGCTTAATTAGATTACTTATGCAGTTTAATTTCCGCCGAATATATATTTGTTGGTTTTACAAGGCTTAAAATCTTGTTTTGATGATAACAAACAATAAGAACTTAACATATTTTGTTAAGTGATGATATTTTAGGATTCAAGTATGTGAACACAAGGTCAAATGCTCACAAGGATCATTCAAAACTTACATTCCAAAGAAAGATGATCAAATGAAGCTTAAAGAGTCAAAACATAGATTCAAAGATGATCTAATAAAGCTTGAAGATTATGAGAACATGGATTTTAAAGAAGACTTGCTAAAAACTTAAAGTATACTAAAGTTTGAAGACAAGATGGAGCCAAAGGAAGACAAAGCAAGAGAGCCCAAAGAAAGACAAGCATGAAGACTTAAGTGTTTAGAATGTCAAAACGTCATAAGAAGTCTTTATGTAAGTACTTCGTATTTAAATATCTTTGTGAAATATGTTGAAAGCTCTTCTAGGGTTAATTATGGACTTACAGACCTTATTTCAAAACCCGAAAAATGTTTTATAAGAAATCAAAGCAAGATACAACAAATGATTTTGAAAACTAAAATGAAAATTCTGAAGTTGGTCTATCCAGATGATTGAGGTGTACCCTTAGAAGTCCAAACATGTACCTCAAACGACTGAAGTTTCACTTCAGACGTCTGAAGAATTTCTTCAAAAGACTGAAGAATTAGTTTAATCTACTGAAGATTTATTTGTTGAAACACAGAACAAGCAGAACACCCTCAAAAGACTAAACCCTCAATTCAATCGTCTGAGCTGGGACTTCAGAAGTCTGAACTTATAGTTCTGTTGTCTGACCCTGTGTCCAAACTATAATTTTTAGTGTTTTAAGGAACATCAAAAGATTGAACCTAATACTTCAGTCGTCTGAACACCGTTAATGGTTAGAAATTTTAAATGTTTTAAATTTCAAATAAAGGTTTCTTGTGCCCTAAAATTAATGAAAACTTCGGAAATACTCCAAGTAAACTTGGGCATCATGAAATTACTTTTCTAAGCCTATAAATATATGGTTTTGCAAATCAAATTAAGCATACATCCAAGAACAAAAGAATTGAAAAATTTGTTTGTAAGCTGAAAGCTATCTTGCTGCTTTCTCTTGCTCAAATCTTTGCTCAATTGAAGTGCTGAATTTCTAAAGTGTTGATTCATCCTATTTCTGAGTTCTGAGTTGCTAATTCTCATCTAAAAGGAATTTGGTGATAAATTCTCCTGAGCTTCATTATATTTCATACTGATATTTAATTATTGAAGTACATAGTGATTGAATTTGTACTAATCTGATCTTTATGAGAGTGTCATTGTACGCAACTGTTGTTTCTTGTTTCTTGACGATTCCAGGTTGTTGGATCATTGACCGAGTGTAAGGTATCACTTGGAGAGGCGTTGCTCTAGCCTATTGAAGGAATGACCAAGCGTGGGGTATCGCTTGGAGAGGCGTTGCTCTAGCCTACTTAAGGAGTGTTTGAGCGTGAGGTATCACTAGTAAAAGGTTTGTTCCACCCAGAAAGGAATGATATAGTGGAATCCTTTTGTGGTATTGGCTAGAGGCGAGGATGTAGGCTGGGGATAAGCCAAACCTCGTAAAAAACGTGGTGTCACTCTTTTTCCCTATTCTCTTTAATTTCCAACAAATATTAACTGTGTGGTTGTGTTTTAATTTCTGATCATATACACTTCATAGATTAGATATTAAATAAACTAAAGCTTAATTTGTTTTTGGGAATTTGTAGAAACCGAAAGTAAGTACATTAGTTGATCAATACAAATTGCGGAAATCGTAAGGGAGTATGTTGATTGGTTCAACACCCAAGACTTATTAACTAAAAGTTTATTTAAAGTCTAAATCCTTGGAAAGAGTGTTGGATTACATATTGAGCATCATATTAATAAACTAAATTCATCAATACAAGGCTTAAATCAATCATATACATAGGGCTACAAACAAAGCTGAAAATTGCCAAAGTGCTGCATATTGTATTTTGTGATTGATTACTTTAAGTTATTAAAGTGTTGGATCTTGAAAGCATTAATCAATCTAACTTGTGTATATTGTTTTGATCATTTTTGTTGAATTGAATTGTTGGAAGAATATATGAAAATCTACCAAGTATTCAAGTTACCATACTTACACTTATTTATAAAGGTTTATAAGTTAATTAGTTTTCCGCTGAACTTATGATTATAAACCATTTTTGTTTGTGTTGTGTTGAAGTATTGGTTTGTGGATTGATTGTCCAAATAAGGTTTAGTTGTGTGATTGCTAGATTAACAAGAGGTTAAGAATTCACAAAAGGAATTAAAAGAAATTTTAATAATCCAATTCACCCCCCCTCCCTCTTAGGACAACTCCTTAACTTTCAATATTAATTTATTTTTTCGCACTAGATTGACCTTAGGCTTGTGTAATACTACTGCTAGTGGTTTGACCTAGGGGATTAATTTTGAAATACCAATTCACCCCCCTCTTGGGATTACAGTAAAGCTAACACTTGGTATCAGAGTCTAGTAGCTTGGACTTAATAGTTATTTTGCAAAATATCTAGATGGCTTATAGTACTATAACCCCTTTCCCTGAGGGACCCTCTTCCACACGCCCTCCGATTTTCAGTGGTTTCAATTACACTTTCTGGAAATAGAGGATGCGCATCCATCTTCAGAATATTGACTTGAAGGTGTGGAGAGTTGTTTCAAAGGGAAACTATGTTCCTATGAAAACTAAAGGTACAACTAGAGTTCCTAAGACTAAAAAGGAATATACTAATGATGATATGAAAGTTGTTAATTTAAATGATACTGCCATGAATAACCTGTATTGTGGTCTTGATGTTAATGAATTTAATAGAATTATGGCATGTTCATTTGCTAAGGATATATGGGATAAGTTAGAGGTCACATATGAGGGTACTAGAGATGTAAAAGATAGTACGATTGATATGTTGACTAGTGAGTATGAAGCATTTAGGATATACACTGGTGAGTCCATTCAAAGCATGTACACTAGATTCACACACATCATTAATTCATTGCATGCATTAGGTAAAACCTATCCTACATATAAGATGATTAGGAAAGTCCTTAGGGGGTTGCCTCCTGTTTGGGAAGCAAAGGCTACTGCCATATCTGAGGATAGAGATCTTAAGGCTATGTCATTAGATGAATTGATAGGTTCACTTATCACCTATGAGTTAACTATTAATGAGATACAGAATGAGCACAATAGGATGAAAAAGGTGACTGCATTAAAAACATCTACTAATACTTCTAGTGAGTGCAGTGAACCTGAATCTAGAGATGACATGGCTATGCTTACTAGAAAATTTAGTAGGTTCTTCAGGAAGAACAGTAGACCATACAAAAAGTTTACAGATTCTATATCTGAAATGGGAGAGTCGAGTAGAAGAAAAGAAAATTCGAATGCTCCCACGTGCTATAATTGCAACAAAGTTGGGCATATCAAACCTGATTGCCCGTTATTGAAAAAGAAGTATAGAAAAAAGAAGAAAGTCATGAAAGCAGGTACCTCGTGGGACAGACAAAAAGTAGTCATTCAGATTCAGATTGCAATGACTCT
Source organism: Malania oleifera (assembly GCF_029873635.1). Classification (NCBI taxonomy): domain Eukaryota; kingdom Viridiplantae; phylum Streptophyta; class Magnoliopsida; order Santalales; family Ximeniaceae; genus Malania; species Malania oleifera. Next base: position 56,903,234 of record NC_080425.1, read on the forward strand.
AAGATTGCAAACTTGTGTCTGATGGCACGATATGATGAGGTATTGTCTTCTTGTTCCTTATCCTTCTATTATTCTGATGATGATTGTGATTCTGATAGCATGCCTACTTTTAAAGAATTGCAATATGAATATATTTGTGCATCTAAATTTTTGAACAAAATGACCAAGGAAAATGATGTTTTGAAAAAGAAGTGTGAAAATTGATCAAAACTGTTTGAAATTGCAAAGAATTCTCATGCACCAATTCTTAACGAAAAAGATTTGAAAATTAACCAGCAGCGATATTATACAACCCTAGGGTCAATCTAGCGCGTATATAAAATAAATCAATATATATGCTGAAATTAATTTACACAAGTAAGCTAATTACGCATGCATGATAACGTAGGTAAAGAGAGATAACACCAGATATGTTATCGAGGTTCAACAAACTACCTATGTCCCCGCCTTGGCTCACAAGCACAAGGATTACACTAAGGCTCACTTCACGGGTGGAGCGACACCGAAATACAACCAGGTCAAATTAACACAGGGCTGACCTCAACCTTTTACAACCAATCCTTCCAGACTGGATTAATGCCCCCTCAGGCCATGCCTAGAACACAACAGAATCAACAATATAGAATGTGTACAAATTATATGCTTCTTAATCAAGCAAATTTGCACCAGTATAATCAACACATACCAATAATGTAGGAACTATAAGCTCAAATGTATATGTGTGCAAACAACACTCAAAGTAATGTCTATATTCAATCACACACAAGAGTGTATCAACAATCTAATCTTTGAAACTATGTATAGATGAAAATCTCACTCACAATTTAGGATTTCAAAGATTTCCACCAAGAGTAATCAAAATATCTCAAAAATATTTTCTCAATAATCAGGCACAAAGAGATATTCAAAAGTAAGCTTATGAAAAGATTTTAGCACACTCAAAAATACAAACTCAATGAGTCTTACTATAATAATGCCAAGACTCACTAGCCACTAGATTTTCCCACACACTGGTTTATCGAATAAAATCTAGGGAAAAATCTTATGCTCAACTCAATCCGGAAATCAAATGCACAATACAATGAGTGCTTCTTAGAAAAATATAACAATATATAATCACTTAAATAACTCTCACGAGGTTTGGTTTAGCAAAGGATAGAGTGTATAAGAGAGTATAGGCTTTGTATTTTGCAAAAGGGTTCTAAAAAGTACAGAGAATATTTTGCTAATCGGATTGCTAATTACTTGCTAATCTGAGCAAATGAACCCATATATATAGAGAAGGCCTAAATTATAACTGTTGGGGATACATAAGGAATAATTAAATTTGTTTTAAATGAGTTTAAGAAAATTAACCCAATTTAACCCTAATTAACCGTGGTAAAATTTAAGCCAACCTGAGAGTTTCAGTTGACCGAGCCATAGGTTCGGTCGCCCGAACAGACACAACCGAAAAAGTAACTTTTTCGTGTTCGGGTGCTTAAATGAGGGCTCGGTTTGCTGACCAAGGCAAATTTCCAATTTGTCTGAGGTCCGGTCGCCTAGTCTCAAGTTCAATCTGTCGAACTTGAACATTCATTCGCTCAGGGATATTTTGAACGTTAAGTTTGGGCGCCCAAGTTGTTGGAAAAATTTAGGGCTTGAGTTTGGTCGACCGTGGACACTTAATTCATTCTGAGTTCGGTTGCCCAAAGGCAGGTCAACTTTTTTACCATTCAATGGTTCGGTCGACCGAGGTCTTTTGAACACCAAGGTTTAGTCACCCGAAACCCTAATAACTTAATACCTCAAATTCTGTTTTAATTCAATAAGTTCCCTTGATAGTATATGTGATAATGGGGACTATCCTAAGTGTAAGTGCAAAGACCTATGGTCTTTCTAAGGTCTTTGAGATTATTAGTTTTTACATGCATGATATGCATTAATTATTACAGACCTTTCCTACTTTACTATTACAGATCCGAATTAAACTTAATATAAAATTACAACAAATAAATCTTCTGAGTCTTCTTTTGCTTTAAGGTAACATATGCCATAATACGATCTTGCTAATATGAACCTGCACACCTTGATAGTTATTAAATATCGGAGTATTTGTCATAATCAAAAAAGGTATGACCTATAGGGTCAACATCCTCCCCCTTTTTGATGATGACAAATGCATCATACAAAAGTGGGTACATGCAAGCAAGGCTCCCCCTGACAGTATGCATAATGAGAAGTTTAAAGTTTTAAAATTTTAAACACACATATCCCAAGTACCAAATTTTGCCTTTTCTCCCCCTTTTGGTAATAGCAAAAAGGACCATGACTTTAAAGTATATAGGCAAGGCATTGAGTATGAATCATTTAAATACAAGATATGGTTGGGAAGATTTTTAGAAAATTTGGCAACGTGTCGTTTGAAAGTAGAGCATTTCCCAAAAATATTTGTATAGAAATGACCTAATTGAGATCAAATTTACAATTTATTCACAACTAACAACTTAAACAGTCCAGTATAATTAAAACAGAAAACATAAATATAACTATCAACATGCAAGAGATATGATACACAAGCATTCATAAAGCAATGATAGAATTAAAGTTTTCAGGAGCCATATATTTTCTATGATAAGAAGCTCCCCCTAAGTTTGTACACTCTATCAATTTTCTATGTGGCCTCTCTACAATGCATTAGACCTAGCTTACGTCTAATCTGTATGCACCTATCTTCTTGAAGAGGTTTGGTGAAAATATCAGCCACTGATCATTTGTACACACAAACTCAAGTGCCACATCCCCTTTCTGCACATGATCATGAATGAAATGATGTCTAATCTTAATATGTTTGGTTCATGAATATGAAATAGGATTTTTTGAAATGTTGATTGCATTAGTATTATCACATTTAATTGAAACTGTATCATAGTGCAACCCAAAATCCATAAGTTGTTGTTTCATGTAAAGCGTTTGAGCACAACAACTTCAAGCCGCAATATATTTACCTTCAGCTGTGGATAAGGTAACTTGTAGAGACATGAACCCATAAATAAGGAAAATAAATCAGAGAGGGTAAAAAGGTAATTTTAGTAGGCTTCGTCGATGAAGCCAAGGTTCTCGTCGACGAAGGCTCTTTTGTGGTTCGTCGCCGAAATTCAAAGCCTTGACGATTGAGAGATATGGACTGACAAAAAAAAAATATTGGAAGAAGGTTCATCAACGAAGGAAGAGGTTCGTTGATGAAAAGCCTTCTGTGGCTCGTCGACAAAGGCACCATTCGTCGACGAGTTTAACCGGGTCAAGGGGTCTATAAATATCATTTTTAGTTGCTTCATGGTTAAGAAACTCAAAACTCTCTCTCTCTCTCTCTCTCTCTCTCTCTCTCTCTCTCTCTCTCTCTCTCTCTCTCTCTCTCTCTCTCTCTCTCCAATCCTTCGCTATTCATCACTCCAATCCACGATCCGACGTTACTACGTGGATCAGGGGGGAAACCTCTTTGATTATAGTAGATCAGATCTTCATTTTGAGGATTTCCAAGTTTTATCCCAAAATTGAGGTAAGGGTCTAAGTTCGATTTTGGTTCGGTAGATATGTAGTAAATAGGATTGTGTTGAAGTATTGTTCTTTGGTTTTTAGGTTTTGAGAACTCGGTTCGCTGTTTTGGAGCCGTATAGTTCGTATTTCGGAGTTCGAAAATAGGTAAGGGGATTTGTTTACATCAGTATTTTTAGAAAACTAAACTACTAAAAAGTTAGCTTATGTTTATATGCACGTATTGACTGCTTATTTGCGAAGTTTCACCAGGTAAAAAAGTCGGTTTTACGATTTTACGATTTTGGTAAAAACGAGGATTTTGGTGTATGATCTCCAAACTTTTCAAAACTTCTTTATTTGCATTAATCTTAACGTAGGAGATGCTTGAACCTTTTGTTTTCCATTTAAATGTTATTTTTCGAGTTCTATACCATATAGCGGATTTTGACGAAACAAGTGTGACATATGATATGAAATGGAATATACTGAACTGTTATACAAGCATATGAACTATGGGAACTGAAGTTCCATTTTGCTATCTGAAAATGTGAAAACAAGTGCCGATAATATATACCGAGCTTTATATGTGAAAAGGGTTAAATTGAGAGTGTGTGTGCTAGTTTATACCACAGTAAGAATGAATGAGTTTGTGAAAATACTGAAACTGTACAGGTGATTTGTGAATTTGAAGCAAGTTAATTTGTTTTATTGTAAATTGTATATACGATAATTGGGACCGCAGCTTGTTACTATGAGAGCCTTAAAAAGCTCAATGTTATATGAGAGCCTTCAAAAGCTCAACGTTATATGAAGCCTTAAAAAGCTTAAGCAAAATTCTATTGCTATATTCTGGATACAGTGCAACGACACATCTGATTTTTATTGTGGGTATCGAGATAGTTGGCTGGGTTGGAGTGCGCCACTGGTGGATTAATGGACCAGGTGGATTCAGTTGAACTATAGTAAATCACACAACCTACGCCAAGGGGTAGTGTTGGAATTAGTTATGATATTTCTAAGCTGGACGGTGTTCTAAATATGCATATACATAATTTAAAATCTAAAATAGGCAAAGTCAGAGGTTAGAGTACCGAGCGGAGGAACTGTACAGTGTATGGGCCTATACCCTACCCTAATCTTGGCAACTCTCGCTTGCAACGATGCTGAATTATCTATTTCCAGAATTACATATTTATCTCCTATATTACAGTATTGAGAATATGCTATATATATATATATATATATATATGTGTGTGTGTGTGTGTGTGTGTGTGTGTGTATCTACTTTTTACTAGTTTGAATATGTACTGTCACACACTAATGTAATATCTTCCACCTTACTAAGAAGTGTCTCACCCCAACATACAACCTTTGTTTCAGGTCCTGCTGGACGTCGTTCCTAGTTGTTACAGGGACGTCCAAGCTTATTACTATTTTTAGCTTATGTAAGTGTTTTGTATATGCAATAGACTTAGTTTAGAATGTCTTTTTTTGGGATTGTAAAAATAGGTTATGTTTTAAGTACGTTCGTATGTATGTGAGGATACAGTTTAGAAACTCTGGTTTGTCTTTTAGATTTCCATATGGATGTTTATGTTTTTCCAATGTGCATGAAATTACATATCAATATGGAACACTCATAAGTTCTTATTCAGGGCAGGTTGTATATGTATGTTTATCAGAGACAGGTGTGTTGTACAAGTGTAGTAGCACTCTGGGGCTGTATAAAGGCGCGGGGCGTTACAGTTGGTATCAAAGCCTTAGCCAGCCAAGAAGTGTGATATGGTTCATACAACCTGGTTATGGAAACGCTCAGAACTTAGGTTGCTCGATTTTGTAAATTAGACTATACTAGAGTTTAGGATGGGAATAAGATAATTAAGTTTTGCTTTATATACCTGGATACGGAAATCCATTGACAGAATTCTTTGTTTTCCTGGATCAATCGAAAGGTTTAAAAAATCATGGCTATCCATCGACGGTTTTTTTTCTGAGTGCAAATGCAAAACTTGAGTTATAATAAGAATGTTAAATCAGTGGAGTACGTCAATATTAGGAATGTGAGTTTAGGGAAATGAGTCTATAGTATTGTAGTATTAGCTAACACTTAGGTTATTAAGCTTCTAATCGATTTTCTTAAATTGCTTCTTCAAGATGGAGTCAAGGGATATTACTGCCAACGTTGGAGGCAAAAGTAGCGAGGGAGCCGGCCCTGAGACTGGTAGTGACTCCACAAGTGTATTGTGGGATTTCGCACAGCAGTTTATGGCTGAGGTGGAGCAAACGAATAGGGGGCAGGATCGTCCCACAGCTGAGATGGGATGCTCCATTGACCAGTTCACTAGACTAAAGCTTTCATTGTTCATAGGAAGTGCAGATCCGATTCGAGCTAAGAATTGGATCCAAGAGATCAAGAAGATCTTGGATGTTCTGAATTGCATAGAGAAGAAGAGGGTAACCTTTGCAATGTTCAAGTTGTCAAGGGAGGCAGAGAGATGGTGGGTGTTGGTAAAGAAAATGGAGGAGCATCGACCGATACTGATACCGATGATGTGGGCTCATTTTAGAAAATTATTATTTGAATGGTACTTTTCGGCCACGGTCAGAAACACGAAGATGGAGGAATCCATGAGTCTGACACAAGGGTCATTAACAGCGCAGCAGTACGCTGCCAGATTCCATGAGCTATCCCAATTTGCTCCATTCATGATACCGAATAAGGAAATGAAGGCCTGAAATTTTCAGAGGGGTCTGAAGAAGGAGATCTAGAGGCAGAAAGTGATCCTGCAATTGCAGGACTTTGCTACACTGGTAGATAAAACCACTGTAACAGAGGAAAGTCTGCCAGATTATGCAAAGGTCCAAGTTCCGAAGAAGAGGCCAGCGCCTCCCAGTTCTTCTTTTGGTGCAAGGTAGGGCAACTGGAAGAAGAACAGTAGTGGTACATCTTAGAGCACCACATCCTATCGTGCTTGCCCTACATGTGGTTAGGGGCACTCTGAGCAGTGTTGGAGGACTACAAGGGCTTGTTTGTGGTGTAGTAAGCAGGGACATCCGGTGAAAGATTGTCGCATGCAAGGGAACAGCGGAGCCCCACAACAGCCATATAGAGGAGGTATGCAGGTGCAGTGTAGTGGTCAATAAGGGGGTACAGCCCAGGCAAAGGTGTATTCCCTGACTTCAAGCGACGCAGAGAATGCTAATGATGTAGTGATCCTAAAAAAATTTAAAATTAAAATTAAGATTAAAATTTAATTTCATTAATTTTTAATTTCAAATAATAATTGTTATTAATTAAATAATATAACATAATAATATAATATTATAATAAAATATATATTATAAATCTAACCTTCCTGAAGCGAAGCTTCAGGAAGGAATTCCTGAGGAAGGAGAAGCAGAGGCGCAGGTCCTCCATTCCCCTCGTCTCTTCTCTCCCACTCTCCTCAATCTCGTCTCCAATATTTGGCCGATCAAAAATCTGAAGATACCGTTGGATTCCTATCACCACAATCGACAATCCAGCGGATTTGTCATAGGAGCGGCGTAGGCATATCTCCTGGGGTAAGACCAATTTTCACTCTTACCTCAGTTTTTCTTAAATATTAAGTCCAATTAATGAACGAAAATTACTAGGAGATTCATGGAGAGATTCTTTACAATCTAATCAGAGCGGGTTTTCGAATTGGAGTTTTGGGGCACCAATCCTAAATTGGGGTAAGTTTAATAATTTAGGCTTTTATAGGCTATTTAGGGTGTTCAGAACCTAGGAGGATTTTTGGTAAAGTTAGTCTGGGGATTGTGATGAATAATGTGATTAAGTTTGAATTTCAGGATTCAGGGGTTTTGAACATCGTGGGACACAGGCCGAGATTTTTTAGAAATCAAGTAAGAGGATTAAGTTAAATCAAGAATTTTATTTAATTTGAATCGATTAAATTAATATACTTATTTATTTATTTATTGAAGAATTTGAAGGTTATTTCGAAAACCAACCATTCGAGATGGATTTTACAAACCTAGGATATATGGTATGGTATTTTGAATAGAAACTAACGGTGGAAAGCTTGGTTGTTTATATGGTTATGTTTAAATGTTAAAATCATGTTGCCGATGATTATTTGGTAGGATTTATTGTTTAATTGGATTTGAGATTGTTTGCGAAATACTGGAACTGTTTGTGAAATACTAAAATTGCTGCGAAAAATACTTGAACTGCTTGTGAATAATGTTGGAATTTGGTATGATGTCTGAGGGCCGAGTTTTAATTGACGACCATACGCCGGGTTGTATTTTGTGGTCAGGGGGCAAGTTTTTTTTGGAATAACAAGAAATATATGTGAATTGATATTTTAAATGGTGATTTCTATTATCTAAATTGCATGATATGCTTTAGGAACCCTGGGGACCAGTGTATTGTGAGCACGGTACCGTTGCTAGTTAGACCATGTGCACCCACACTATTCAGGATAGAAGTGTAGGGGGTCCAGCCGACTGCCTGCGTGAGGTTGAAGTAAGGGCATTGGACCTGCAACTTTGTTGTAGATGCCTGTAAATGTGTTTACAAAGGATGTTTTTTTCTAACTTTGTTTGGGCTTATCACCTAGGCTTAGTTCAACTTCGAGCAGCACAACCCATGCCATGGAGGAAGTAAACGGCGTGTTTGTCACAGGGAGTGTCTTATATGCATATTTGTTAATTTATGTGAATACGAATAATTAATAAGATAATTATAAGGGCTTGTTGAGAAAGGTGAGTGCCTTAATAGCAGTAATGGTATTAGAGCAGAGGGAAGCTACTTGTATGGGCAGGTAATCTTTTCTATCATCGGCTAATTGTGTGCATTAGTGTAAAATAAGAATGATTTCATAAATGTGTTTATTTACTTAGTGAACTGGTATTTTTCTGTACCCTAAACGCATGCTGGCCACACACTGACATTAACTTAATCTTTCCCTTACTGAGTTGTCCCCTACTTTATAAACTATCTTTTCAGGAAATCCTGGAGATCGGGTCTAGCGGGCTAAAGGAGCTAGGCTAGTGGTGTAAATTTATGTAGGTAGTGTGGATGGATAAAGAGTTTATTTTTGTGAAATTTTATGAGTTGTAATTATGTGAAAATGGATATATTTGTGTATAAAGATGGTTAGAACTTTGGTAATGTAATTTAAGGATTTTGTGTTTTATTTCTGCTGCATATATGTGTTTTATATTTGATGAATAAGGTATCAGGTACACAGACGTCACTAAAATAGCACCCCGGGCCCACGTGGCGAGTTGGGGTCGTTACAGGTGGTATCAGAGCCTAGGTTTGCTAGGTTTTGCAAACTTTGAGGATTGAAAATTTACCAGAGTATAGATTGAGATAAGATAGGGATAGGAGTGGGTAGGTTAATATGGGTTTTGTTTTTAGAAGCTTTGAGGCAAAAATTTACTGACGGATTTATGTGATTTTCTGAATCAGTCACGAGTTTCAGAAAACCATGGTAAATGCATCGATGGTTTCATTTCTAGGTTGAGGGACTGGAACTCAGAAAATTTAGGTTGGAATGTTAGGATGAGTGGGTATGTGGGTGAAGTTAATGTTAGGATGGAGATTTTTACCTCAATGGTTTGTGATTGAATTGGAATATGAATTATAAAATTAGAACCTATATATTATATCAATTCCATTATTCCATATTTGCATTAAATATGTTAAATGTGAAATTTCTAAGTCGGGTTATAATCCTATTTACAGGATGGATTCCAGGGGAAAAGATGTTGTGATTGGAGGAGATACCTTTAGCAAGGATGATGTTGATGCTTCAGCAAACCTGTGAAATATAGCGTAGCAGCTAGAAAGATAAACATAAGGGACTCTAGAGAGCAAGATCAGCTAGTGGTTGATAGGGTTGCACATTTTAGTAGTTCACCCAGGCGAAGCCACCAGCGTTTGCAGGTGGACCGAACTCGATTGCAATCGAAGATTGGATTCAGGAAATAGAGGAGCTACTAGGAGTGTTAGAGTGTACTAAGGAGAAAAAGGTGAAGTATGCCACTTACAAACTAGTGGGGGAAGCAAAGAGATGGTGGCAATCGATGAAACTAGTGGAGGAGCAGCGCCCAGGGCCGGTGGCTATCACTTAGAGCCAGTTCAAGGGGGTTTTCTTCAACAGGTATTTCCCTGCTATCACCTGCATAGCTAAGGTAGAGGAATTCCTGTAGCTGACTTAGGGGTCAATGACTATGTAGTAGTATGCGGCCAAGTTTGTGGAGTTATCCCATTTCGCTCCACACATGATTCCAAACGAGTCACTAAAGGTTCTGATGTTTGAGAGGGGACTGAGGCAGAGCATACATGCACAGGTGGTGGCGTTGTTAACTCAAAGCTTTTCTAAGCTAGTGAACCGGGCTATGGCAGTTGAGGCCAGCATTCAGGAGGGGGAGAGAGTGATGAACCAGAAGAAAAGGTTCTTGCCCCAGGGATTTCATATTGGCACTAGCCAGGGCTTATGGAAGCGGCCTGGTAATTTTTTAGGCCAGCAACAGGAGATGGGGTCCCCAGCGTCCTATCTATTCCAGATGCCATCAGAGGCATTGAGGTGAGTGCAGGGGAGGATCAGTTGTCTGCTACCTATGTGGAGAGGCAAGACATCAGATGCGAGATTGCCACGTGGTGTTAAACTACGCGCCGCCACAGCCACAACATCGACGAGGTAACCAAGCACCCCGAGGTGGTCACCAACGGGGTACGATTCAAACGCGAGTATACTCACTTACATCAGGTGATGGGGAGAATGCCGGTGATGTGGTGACAGGTATTATTTCCATACTGTCAGACAGTGCCATAGTATTATTTGATTCAGGTGCAACCCACTCGTTTGTGTCTCGGGGATTTTTCAAACAATGTGGGTTAGGGGCTCAACTGTTAGAGACAGAGTTAGTAGTGGGCACTCCGATAGGGTCAATGTTAATATGTAACAAGGTGATCAGGGATTATTCGGTAGAGATTCAGGGGAGAGTGCTACCTGTTAGTTTGATAGTCCTTGATATGCATGGTTTTGACATTATTCTGGGCATGGGCTGGCTAGTATCCAACTACGCGAGCATTAACTGTCGTAGGAAGAAGGTGGTATTCAGACCTCCTAGGGAGCTGGAGTTTGTATTTTTTGGGTCGTGTGTGCGTTCAGTACCACGAATCCGTTCTGCTACCCACACGAAGAGGTTACTTTAGGGGGGATGCCAGGGTTACCTTCCAGTGGTGAAGGAAGCGCTGAAGGAGGAACTCAAGTTGGAAGATATCCCAGTGATAAGAGAGTTCTCTGATGTTTTTCTATAGGATTTACTGAGGTTGCCTCCTGATCGTGGGGTGGAGTTTGCAATTGATGTGATCCTAAGGAGAGCACCAATTTACAAAGTTCCATACAAAATGGCTCCAGATGAATTAAAGGAGTTAAAAGGGCAACTACAGGAGCTTCTAGACAGGGGGTTTATTAGACCGAGTGAATCGCCCTGGGGTGCACCGGTGTTGTTTGTGAAGAAGAAGGATGGTTCAATGAGGATGTGCATCGACTACCGGGAGATTAATAAAGTAACAGTGAAGAACAAGTATCCATTACCCTAAATTGACGACTTGTTTGATCAGCTTCAGGGTATGCAGATTTTCTCTAAAAATGATCTACGATCTAGATATCATCAAGTGAAGGTTAGATCAGATGATGTATTAAAGATTGCTTTTCAGACCTGGTACGGCCATTACGAGTTCTTGGTTATGCCGTTCGAATTTACGAATGCTCCAGTGGTATTTATGGATCTGATGAACAGAGTTTTCCACAAGTACTTAGACCAGTTCGTTATTATGTTCATAGATGATATTCTAGTCTACTCGATAAACCCTAAGAAGCATGAAACTCATCTGAGACTAGCACTTCAAGTGCTCAAGGAAAATAAGTTATTTGCTAAACTTAAGAAATGTGAATTTTGGCTAGAGCAGGTTGCATTTCTAGGTTATATGGTATCCAAGGAAGGGATTTTAGTGGATCCGAGCAAAGTAGAGGTTGTAGTTGATTGGGCAAGGCCGAAGAACGTGCAAGAAGTTAGAAGTTCTCTAGGTCTTTCCGGATACTACCATCGATTTGTCGAGGGATTCTCCAGATTATCAGGGTCTTTGACACAACTCACGAGAAAGAATGTGAAGTTTGACTGGACCGACGAATGCGAGTAGAGCTTCCAGAGATTGAAATAACGTCTAGTTACTGCTCCAGTATTGGCCCTTCCATCAGGTGAGGGTGGACTTGTAATTTACAATGACGCGTCGTAGAAGGGACTTGATTGCGTTCTTCTGCAATAGGGGAAAGTCATTGCGTATGCATCTCGCCAGTTGAAAGAGTATGAAAAGAACTATCCTACACATGACTTGGAGCTGGCAGCAGTTGGGTTTGCATTGAAGAACTGACGACACTACCTTTATGGTATAAGGTGCGAGATATTTACTAACCATAAGAGTCTCAAGTACTTCTTCACTCAAAACGAGTTAAATATGAGACAATGTAGATGGTTCGAGTTGATAAAGGATTAAGACTGCACCATTAGCTATCACCCAGGAAAGGCGAATGTGGTAGTTGATGCATTGAGCCAGAAATCTGAGGGTATGTCAGCCTCGACAGTTATGGCTTCGCACCAAATCATGATGGACATAGAGATATTTGGGTGTAGAATTGGTAGAAGGAAATTATCAGGCATTCATTTCTAGTCTTATGGTTCAACCGACTTTAAGGGAGAGAATTAGAACAGCTCAGTTGAAAGATGCAGAGTTGATGGAGATTGTAGAGAAGATATAGGATGAGCATCACACAGACATTAATGTTGCTGAGGATGGAGTTCTCGAATTTCACACTCGATTGTGTGTGCTAGATGAATCGGAGATAAAAAGGACGATTCTGGGGGAAGCTCAACGCTCTCTCTATACTGTTCACCTTAGTAGCATAAAGATGTATAGAGACTTGCAAAAATCGTTCTAGTGGAGTAATATGAAGAGGGAAATTGCTAATTTGTGGGTCAGTGCTTAACATGTCAGCAGGTGAAGGAAAAACACTATAGGCCAACGGGACCACTTCAATCACTGGACATCCCTACGTGGAAGTGGGAGCATATCTCGATGGACTTTGTATCAGGATTGCCTTCAGCGTTGCATGGGCAAAATGCCATATGGGTAGTGGTTGACGTATTGACGAAGACTGCCCATTTCATTTTGGTTAGAACTAGTTACTCCATGGATAAGCTGGCATAACTTTATATTTAGGAGATAGTCAGAATACATGACGTGCCTGTGTCCATCATTTCAGATCAGGATCCGCGGTTCACTTCCTAGTTCTGGAAGAGTCTGTAGGGAGTGTTGGGTTCTCAATGCACTTTTCAATACTACATTTCACCCTCAGATGGATGGACAGTCCAAAAAAACAATTCAGATTCTCAAAGATATGCTACAGGTATGTGCGTTAGATTTTGGGGGCAGTTGGATCCGATATTTGCCATTGGTTGAGTTTGCATACAATAATAGTCACCAAACCAGCATTGGAATGGCACCATACAAGGCTTTGTATGGTTGTCAGTGCCGATCTCCATTGTACTGAGATGAAGTAGGCGAGTGGCAGATTTTGGGGCCAAAACTTGTTCAATAGGCCTCTGCAAAGGTCGAGCTTATCAGGGAAAAGATCAAAGTAGCCCAAAGTCGGCAGAAGAGTTATATAGATACTTGCCGACGAAAGCTAGAATTCGAGATAGGTGATATGATATTCTTGAGGATTACTCCGATGAAGGGGGTGATGAGGTATGGGAAGAAGGGCAAGTTGAGCCCTAGATACATTGGGCCATTCCAGATTCTAGAGAGGATTGGTTCGACGGTGTACAGGATAGCATTACCCCTAGCGCTGTCCAGGATACACAATGTGTTCCACGTGTCTATGTTGAGGAGGTACATTCTAGACCCCTCACATGTGATCAGTTATGAGTCCTTGGAGATCGGGGATGCTCTGGCATACGAGGAGGTACCAGGTCAGATTCTGGATCCGAAAATACAGGAACTGCATACCAAGGATATACCATTAGTGAAGGTGTTGTGGCGAAATCATGCAGTTGAGGAGGCTTCTTGGGAGTTAAAAACAAAAATACGCCAGAAGTACCCACAACTTTTCAGCGAGGGCTAGTCCCAGACGAGTAAGGGTATGGTTGTATATGGAGGGGTTAGCGTAGGTTGTGTAGTTAGTGGTGTGTAGTTATGGATAGTCTTTGGAAAAATTTGTTATGGTTATTGTAATTTCCCAAAGGCAGTATTGTAATCACGGTATTCCTTCGCCATAAGTGAGGGTAGTTAATAAACGTGGTACGGTAATAGTTAACAAATTTTGAGAATGAAATTTTTATAAGGAGTGGAGAATGTAATGATCCTAAAAAAATTAAAATTTAATTTAATTAATTTTAAATTTTAAATAATTATTTTTATTAATTAAATAATAGAATATAATATTATAATATTATAATAAAATATATATTATATATCTAACCTTCCTAAAGCCTCTAACTTCAGGAAGGAATTCCTGAGGAAGGAGAAGCAGAGGCGCAGGTCCTCCATTCCCCTCGTCTCCTCTCTCCCACTCTCTTCAATCTCCTCTCCAATATTCGATCGATCAGGAATCTGAAGATACCGTTGGGTTCCTATCACCGCCACCGACAATCCTACGGGAGCGGATTTGTCGTAGGAGCGGCGGAGGCGTATCTCTTTGGGTAAGGTCAATTTTCACCTCAATTTTTCTCAAATCTTAAGCCCAATTAATGAACGAAAATTACCAGGAGATTCGTGGGGAGATTCTCTACAATCTAGTTAGAGCGGGTTTTCGAATTGGAGCTCTGGGGCACCAATCCTAAATCGGGGTAAGTTTAATAATTTAGGATTTTATAAGCTATTTAGGGTGTTCAAAACCTAGGGGGATTTTAGGGAATGTTACTCTAGAGATTGTGATGAATAATGTGGTTAAGTTTCTAGAAGCTAAAGCAACAATTGGTTACTGCTCCCGTATTGACCATTCCATCTGGGGATGGTGGATTTGTTATCTACAGTGACACCTCTAAGAAAGGTCTCGGGTGTGTTCTAATGCAGCAGGGAAGGGTGATTGCTTACGCTTCTCATCAACTCAAGGAGTACGAGAAGAACTACCTGACACATGATATGGAATTAGCAACGGTAGTGTTTGCATTGAAAATATGGAGGCACTACCTGTACGGTGAAAGGTGTGAGATTTTTACTGACTATAAAAGTCTTAAGTACATTTTCACCCAGAAAGAGTTGAATATGAGACAGCGTAGATGGCTTGAATTGATAAAGGACTACGACTGCATTATTAGCTATCACCCAGGAAAAGCAAATGTGGTAGCTGATGCTCTGAGTTGGAATTCTGTTGATGTGTCAGTATCAGTAGTGGGAGTTCAACATCATATCTGTATGGACCTGGAGAGGTGGGGCTTAGAGTTTGTGGAAGGAAATCACCAAACTCTTCTTGCTAGCTTGGTGGCACAACTGACCTTACAGGAGAGGATCCAAACAGCTCAGAAGGAAGATGAAAAGCTAGTAGAGGTTATGAAAGGGGTATAGAGTGGTTCAAAACTAGATTTCAATATCTCTGATGATGGGATATTGAGATTCCATAGTAGGGTTTGTGTACCGAATGACGCTAAGATTAAACGAGTTATTCTAGAGGAGGCACACCGTTCACTCTACATTGTACATCTTGGAAGTAGGAAGATGTACCAAAACCTTAGGGAATCTTTTTGGTGGTCAAACATGAAAAAAGAGATTGCCCATTTCGTAAAGCAGTACCTGACATGTCAGCAGGTCAAGGCAGAGCACTAGAGGCCAGTAGGACCCCTTCAGCCACTTAACATTCCCAAGTGGAAATGGTAGCATATCTCGATGGATTTGGTATTGGGGTTACCTACGACGATGCATGGGTAGAATGCTATATGGGTTGTGGTAGATCGGCTAACAAAGACTACACATTTCATTCCAATCAGAGTCAACTATTCTCTAAATAGGCTGGCAGAGCTATGTGTTCAAGAGATTGTACGACTCCATGGTATCCCAGTTTCTATCATTTCAAATCGAGACCCACGTTTTACTTTTTGATTTTGGAAGAGTCTACAAGATGCCTTAGGATCACAGCTTACATTCAGTACGTCATTCCACCCATAGACAGATGGGTAGTATAACATGACTATTAATACGTTAGAGGATATGTTATAGGTGTGTGTACTGGATTTTGGGGACTGTTGGATACGATATCTACCACTTGTGGAATTTGTGTATAACAACAGCTACAAGGCCAGTATAGAGATGGCACCATATGAGGCATTGTATGGTCGTCGGTGTCGATCTCCTTTGTACTGGGATCAAGTAGGCGAGCGGCAAATACTAGGACCGAAACTGATTCAGCAGACCTCTGCTAAGGTTGAGCTAATTAGATAGAGAATCAGGGCAGCTCATAGTCGATAAAAGAGTTATGCTGATACTCCTCGACGAGAGCTAGAGTTCAAGGTAGGAGATATGGTATTCCTGAAGATTGCTTTGATGAAGGGAGTAATAAGGTTTAGGAAGAAAAGGAAACTAAGCCCTCGGTACATTGGACCATTCGAGATCCTAGAAAGGGTAGGCTCGGTTGCTTATCGAGTGGCGTTACCCCCAGCACTATCCAGAGTTCATGACGTGTTTTATATGTCAGTGCTAAGGAAATATGTGTCAGATCCTTCGCATGTGTTGAGTTACGAGCCTCTAGATATCAATGACGCTTTAGCATACGAGGAGGTTCCGGTACAGATATTAGATCAGAAGATGCAGTAGTTAAGGAATAAGGAGATACCGTTAGTGAAGGTATTATGGCGTAATCACGCAGTGGAGGAAGCTTCATGTGAATTAAAGTCAGAGATACGCCAGAAGTACCCTTAGTTATTCGGAGATAGTTAAAGTTAGACAGGTAAGTAAGAATGTAGGTATGTTTGTATGGTAGAATAGGTGGTTCAGATTATTTTAGACATGGTTTTTGGGAGATTTTTGTATATATATTGTAATCTCCCAAAGCATCATATTGTAACCATGGTATTCCTCCGCCATATGTGAGGTTATGTAATAAACTTGGGCCGGAGCCGCTATATGGGTGGCTGCCGACTCTTCTATAGAACTAAGTTATAAGGTAAGGTTATTGTAAGAACTCAAACCGTAATATATGAATTTAAATGATTAATAGAAGGGTAAAATTGGAATTTGAGTAGGCTTCATCGACGAAGCCTGATTTCGTCGATGAAGGCCTTGTGCTGCTCATCAACAAAGTTCAGAGGCTCGTCGACAAGAAGAAGCCGAGGGCTTTTGGGAAATCCAAAGTCTCAAGCTCGTCGACCAGGCCACCCTCTCATCAATGAGGTGTCTTCAGTGCCTCGTCGACGAGGCCGCCATTTCGTCGATGAGGACGGCCGAGTCAAAGGTGCTGTAAAAGATATTTTGGGTTGCTTAGTTGCTAAGTTAGCAACTTTTCTCTCTCTCTCTCTCTAGAACTTGAAAGGCATTCTCTCTCTCTAGATTTCTTCATCGTTCATCATCTAATTCGATAATATGACATTACCATGAGGATTAGGGAAGGATTCTCTACAAAACCTATAGATCAAAAACTCGTTCCGGGCATTTTCGGGTTTTAGCGTAAAATCGAGGTAAGGCTCAATTTTATTTTTTGATTTGTTTGTTTAGTAGAGAATGGAGTCATAAGTATATTCTATACTGTGTTTTGTAGGTTTTGAGAACTCGGTTCCCTGTTTAGGAGCTGTAGAGTTCAAGATTGGTCTTTTGGGGGAAAGGTAAGGGAATACAATTTATGTTGGTTATTTTTGAATCGGACTCAGTAGAACTGTGGTTTGCGGTCTTGTGTGTGTTTTGGTTACTCATTTGGGTGGATCTGATGGGTAAAATTATGGATATTTCATGTTACAATTTTGGGAAGGGGGTATTGGGTTGCATCCCTAGTTTTGTTGAAAACTGTTTGTATATTGTGATTTATACTGCGTAATAGGGATGGTCGTGCCTTGACTTTGTTTTAAACTGTATATGATTGGAAAACATGATTTTTGAATTACCAAATGGGTGTGGTTTGTTTGGTTATATGAGCATGCATGGTTGTATTTTGTTGTAGTGCAGTAAGAACTGGGTTCCGAGTTGTTCCAGGTACTGAAAGAGTGTCCAGCTCTATATTCGTGGGCATATAAAATCGCTAGGCCATGTTTGGCAAGAGTGTCAAGCTCCATATCCGAGGGTGTGAGCCTTACCGGTTAATCATCAAAGGGTGTGGATCCACCAGTATGCACTGGTACGATGCCATGGAAGCCTGGAGCTATGCCATGTGCCGGTGGTGCCATGTATCGCAGGCCGGCTACAGGCCGAGGGGTGTGACGGCGCCAGGTAGATCAAGGGCGTGCGTATGTGTGTCTACGCGTGTATGCACTATATTGGAACTGTATTATGAAAATACTGGAATTGCATTTAACTGTGTATATTTTGCTGTCATGATAACACTTAAATGCCACACACCAATATAACCTATGTTTGCCTTACTGAGATGTGTCTCACCCCTGCTGTACATACATATTTTACAGGTCCTTTGAGTAACCAGAACTAGCATCCTGGTGTGGGGAGCGTAGTGGCTGGTGTACTGCAGGTAGCACTTGGGTAAGTGCTAGGAATTTTGTTTCGTGGGCTACCGTTTTGGGGTATGTTTGGCACTTGGATGTACGTTTTGTATATATTGAGCCTGGACTCCATTTTGTATAGACTTTGGCATGGTATCGTATATGTATGGAAAGACCCTTTTCCGTTGTGTACCTGGTTGTATGTGGATGCGAATAGGGTGCCTGAGAACCCCACGGGGTCGGACCCTCATTCATTGTGCTATATCGTTGATATTTGTATGATACAGGGACATGTTAGATTACTATTCCACCACTGGGTCCCATTTCTGAGTTTGGGGCTAGACAGGTTGGTATCAGAGCTAACTAGGTTTTTAGGTCTTGTAGACTTGGTTAGGTGTAGCTACGTGTACATACCAGAGTATAGGAGGAAGGAAATGGGTAGAGTAGGTCGAGGGTTGTTTTGTTGCTAGACAGGGATTCATTGGCGATATTCCGTATTTTTTCTCGAATGACGATTCTAGTAAAATCAGGGCAAACCATTGATGACTTTCACGTCGATGTGATAGGACAGACCTAGGCCTGTGAGATGGTAGTTAACATGATTTATCAATTATGGTGTTAACTATACGTGATATAGGAGTCCTACTGTTTCATAATGGAGCCCAAGGGTAATAACTTGGGGTGTAGCTCCGAGGAGACTGCCAGTGATGAGTCTCTGTCAATGCCTCGGGGTTTAACGAGGCAAGGTACACAGGAAATCAGGCGGAGTGTCAGGAGACACGAACGCTCTCCTATTGTTGCGGGGTGTACCATCGAGAGGTTCACACGCATGCACCCACCGATGTTTGCAGGGGGACCCAACCCGATTATAGCAGAGGATTGGGTCAAAAAGACCAAGAGGTTTCTAAAGGTCCTCCACTGTATAGATGAGCAGAGAGTCCTATACGCTACCTTCCAGCTGTCTGTGGAGGCGGGGCGTTGGTGGACTGCAGTAAGTTTGCTGGAGAAGCAGAGAGTCGGCACCTCTGATAGGTCTTGGAGCCATTTCAAGGAGGTGTTCTTTGAGAGATACTTCCCGGCCTCCACTCACGATGCGAAGGAAAATGAGTTTTCTGCTCGGTCGCAGGGAGATATAACGGTGCAGGGGTACGCTGCTCGGTATATAGGGCTATCCTACTTCGCGCTGTGTTTGATCTCGAGCGAGTACGAGAAGACTTGAAGATTTAAGAAGGGTTTGAGGAAAGATATCAGCAGGTTAGTGGATATATTTCAAATCCGCGAGTTCTTGGTTTTGGTGGATAAGGCCACGGTGATCGAGACCGGCATCCGAGAGGATGAGGTGGATCAGGAGTCGAAGAAGAGGACACTACCTTCTAGTTCTCAGTTAGGATCTCATTAGGGATTATGGAAGAATACTGAGCGCCAGGGTACGCAGGCGAGTCAGATGCAGGATCGTTGTACCAAGTGCCTCAGATGGCACGAGGGTGAATGCCGGTCATTTGGGGGTAACTGCTACAACTGTGGCCAGTCAAGCCACATGGTCGCTATTGTCGTGTACCGAAGCAAGACATGCCTGCATCTAGTATGAACCGGGGTAGCAATCTGATATCTTGGGGAACTATCCAGGCAAGTACAGCTCTGGCCAGAGTATACTCTCTTACTCCAGCAGATGCTGAACATGCAGAGAACGTAGTGGCAGGTACCTTATTATTGCTTTCAAATAAAACTTCTGTTTTGTTTGATTCAGGTGCGACCCATTCTTTTGTATCTATGAGTTTTGTTAAACTGTGTGGGGTTGAGACCCAAGTCATGAACGAGGTATTATCTGTTGCTACACCATTTGGGAGTATTTCATATTATGGGAGGATGTTAGCAAACTGCCCAGTGTTAATTTAGGGAAGGCTGCTACCAACGAATTCTATGGTATACGATATGTCGGGGTTCGGTGTCACTCTGAGGATGGATTGGTTATTCTCTAGTTATGTTGTAATCTACTGTGGTAGGAAGGTAGTAGTTTTCAGACCTCATGGGGAGCAGGAGTATGAATTCATGGGATCGTGTGTGCATTCGACGTCACAGGTTTTATCGGCATTGCAGGCGAGGAGGTTACACTTGGACGGGTGTCAGGAGTACCTAGCTTGTGTGAAGGAACTGCCGCAGGATGAGTTGAGACTCGAGGATATTCGGGTAGTCAACGAGTTCCCGGATGTGTTTCCAGAAGTTTTACCCAGTTTGCCTCCAGATCTTGAGGTGGAGTTTACAATAGAGTTGCTACCTGATAAGGCAACGATCTCTAAAGCACCATACCAGATGGCTCTAGTGAAACTTCAGGAATTAAAGGAGCAGTTGCAGGAATTACTGGACAAGGGCTTCATCTAACCGAGTGTTTTGCCCTAGGGAGCTCCAATATTATTTATGAAGAAGAAGGACGGGTCGATGCGTATGTGCATTGATTACCGTGAAATCAACAAGGTGACTGTGAAGAATCATTACCCGTTGCCTCGTATTGATGATCTCTTTGACCAGCTTCAGGGAATGCGGGTCTTTTCAAAGATCGACCTACGGTCAGGGGATCATCAGGTGAGGGTTCAATCTAAAGATGTTGCAAATACTGATTTCCGAACCAGATATGGACACTATGAGTTCTTGGTTATGCCGTTTGGGTTGACTAATGCTCTGGCAGTGTCCATGGATCTGATGAACAGGGTTTTCCACGAGTACCTGGACCAGTTCGTACTGGTATTCATTGATGACATTCTGATGTATTCGAAGAGTTCGGATGAGCATGAGAACCATCTAAGGTTGGTACTACAGTTGTTATGGGAAAGGAAGTTGTATGCCAAGCTGAAGAAGTGTGAGTTCTGGTTAAATCAGAATGCATTTTTAGGCCATGTAGTGTCTAAAGGCGGTATCTCAGTTGATCTTAGCAAGATTGAAGCGGTGATCGACTGGGTGAGACCGAAGAGTGTGCAGGAGATTCGAAGTTTTTTAGGACTGGCGGGGTTACTATCGTCGGTTCGTAGAGGGTTTCTCTAAATTGTCTTGGCCTTTGACACGTTTGACCAGGAAGGGGGTGAAGTTTGAATGGACCAGTAATTGCGAGCAATGCTTTCTTGAGTTGAAGCACCAACTAGTTACTACTCCAGTTTTGACCATTCCTTCGGGGGATGGCAGTTTTGTGATTTATAATGACGCATCTCTGAAAGGTTTGGGTTGTGTGCTTATGCAGCAGGGTAAGGTAATTGCTTATGCTTCTCGGCAATTGAAAGATTATGAGAAGAATTACCTTATGCATGATCTAGAATTAGCTGCTGTTGTATATGCACTGAAAAGATCTAGCAACACTACTTCTATGGTGTGCGGTGAGAGATTTTCACTAACCACAAAAGCCTAAGGTATTTTTTCTCATAGAAGGAATTGAATATGACGTAGAGACGGTGGCTTGAGTTGATCAAGGAATATGATTGCGTCATCAGTTATCACCTAGGGAAAGCTAATGTGGTGGCTGATGCGTTGAGTCGGAAGTCAAACTATGCTGCAGTATCTGCGGTTGTAGTTCAGCATCATATTAGACGGGATCTGGAGAGCCTTGGTACTGAGTTGGTGTCTGGTGATCATCAAACTTTCATTGCTAGCTTGGTGATCCAGTTGACTTTGTTTGGCCGTATTAAAGTCGCGCAGGCTAGTGATGTAGAGTTAGCTGAGACCATGGAGAAAGTGCAGTAGGGATTAGTTACGAATTTTAACATCTACGACGGAGGTGTGTTGAGGTTTGGAACCAGGATATGTGTTCCAAATGATGACGAGATTAGAAGGACAATTCTGAAGGAAGCTCATCGCTCTTTGTATACGGTACATCCTGGTAGCATGAAGATGTATCGTGACTTGCGCGAGACCTTCTGGTGGTCTAGTATGAAGAGGTAGATTGCTCAATTCGTGGAGCAGTGTCTGACATGTCAGTAGGTGAAAGCTGAACATCAGAGGCCGGTAGGGCCGTTGCAGCCTTCGCCTATTTTAGTGTGGAAATGGGAGTACATTTCCATGGACTTTGTTACCGGATTGCTGCCAACTCTTCATGGGCAGAATGTCATTTGGGTGATCATGGATAGATTAACGAAATCTTCTCATTTCATATCGATGAAGGTTAGCTACCCTTTGAGTAGGCTAGCGGACCTGTACATGCAGGAGATAGTTCGAATGCACGGGGTACCGATATCCATTATGTCAAACCGAGACCCAAGGTTTATCTCTCGTTTCTGAAAGAGCTTGCAGGAAGCATTAGGGACGAAGCTTACTTTTAGTATAGCGTTCCACCCCCAGACAGATGGACAGTCGAAGAGAACAATACAGATCTTGGAGGATATGTTATGGGCTTGCATGTTAGACTTTAGTGGTAGCTGGTTGCAGTTTATGCCACTTGTAGAGTTTGCTTATAACAATAGCTTCCAGGCTAGTATTGGGATGGCACCGTTCGAGGCATTGTATGGTCGGAGGTGTCGATCTCCTCTATATTGGGACGAGGTTGGTGAACATCAGGTGTTATGACCTGAACTTGTTCTGCAGATGTCTAGGAAGGTGGGTTTGATCCGGGATAGGATTAAATCGACTCAGAGTCGACAGAAGAGTTATGCGGATGTTCACCGCCATGAGTTGGAGTTCGAGGTAAGGGTAAGGTATTTCTGCGAATCGCTCCAATGAAAGGAGTGATAAGATTTGGGAAGAAGGGTAAGCTGAGCCCAAGATATATCGGACCATTCAAGATTCTTGAGCAAGTGGGTCCGGTAGCCTACAGAATTGCACTACCCCCAGCACTCTCGAAGGTTCACGATGTGTTTCACATATCCTTGTTGAGGAGGTACGTGTTGGACCCTTTGCATGTCATTAGTTACGAGGACTTGGAAATTGAAGATACTTTAGCGTACGAAGAGATAATTATTCAGGTTCTAGACCGTAAAGTTCAAATGCTTCGCACCAAAGAAATATCGTTAGTAAAGGTATTGTGGCGGAACCACGAGGTCGAGCAAGCTTCTTGGGAACTGGAAACAGAGATATGCCGGAAGTACCCACAATTGTTCTAGTGTATGTGTGTTACCCAACTTTGTATGGAATAGGTGGTTAGTCTTTGGGAGTGTGTGTATTTGTGAAATCCTATGATGATATGTGTATGTAACCACTGTATTCCTTCACCATAAGTGAGGGTATATGTATATATTGTGACGAGGCTATATTATGGTAGTCGTTGGTTTTTCTGTTCTAGAGTCGAGTGCGTGTATATATGAGTTTGTGAATGAGAGATTGCAAATTTCGAGGACCAAATTTTTGTAAGGATGGGAGGTTGTAAGAACGCAAACCGTAATATATGAATTTAAATGATTAAAAGAAGAGTAAAATTGGAATTTGAGCAAGCTTCATTGACGAAGCCAGATTTCGTCAACAAAGGCCTTATGCTGCTCCTCGACAAAGTTCAGAGGCTCGTTGACGAGGAGAAGCCGAGGGGTTTTGGGAAATCCAGAATCTTAGGCTCATCGATGAGGTCACCGTCTCGTCAACGAGGTCATCATCTCATCAACGAGGTGTCTTCAATGCCTCATCAACGAGGTCACCATTTCGTCGACGAGGACGGCCGAGTCAAAGGTGCTATAGAAGATATTTTGGGTTGCTTAGTTGCTAAGTTAGCAAATTCTCTCTCTCTCTCTCTCTAGATTTCTTCACCGTTCATCGTCTGATTCGATAATCCAACGTTACCACGAGGATCAGGGAAGGATTCTCTACAAAACCTATGGATCAGAAACTCATTCCGGGCATTTTTGGGTTTTGGCGTAAAATCGAGGTAAGACTCAGTTTTCTTTTCTGATCCGATTGTTTGGTAGAGAACGGAACGGTGATTATATTTTGTACTATGTTTTGTAGGTTTTGAGAACTTGGTTCGCTGTTTAGGAGTCGTAGAGTTCGAGATTAGTCTTTTGGGAAAAAAGTAAAGGAATACAGTTTATGTTGGTTATTTTTGAAATCGGACTCGATAGAACTGTGGTTCACGGTCCTATGTGCATTTTGGTTACTCATTTGGGGGGATCTGACGGGTAAAATTATGGGTTTTTCATGTTACAGTTTTGGGAAAAAGGGGGTATTTGGTTGCATCCCTGGTTTTGTTGAAAACCGTTTGTAAATTGTGATTTATACTGTACAATAGGGATGGTCATGCCTTGACTTTGTTTTAAACTGTATATGATTGGAAAACATGATTTTCGAATTACCAAATGGATGTGGTTTGTTTGATTATATGAGAATGCATGGTTATGTTTTGTTATAATGCAATAGGAACTGGGTTCCGAGTAGTTCCAGGTACTGAAAGAGTGTCCGGCTCTATATCTGTGGGTGTATGAAATCGTTAGGCCATGTTTGGCAAGAGTGTCCGGCTCTATATCCGTGGGCGTGAGCCTTATCAATTGATCACGGAAGGGTGTGGATCCACCAGTTTGCACCGGTACGATGCCATGGGAGCCTAGGACTACACCATGTGCCGGTGGTGCCGTGTATCGCGGGTCGACTATGAGCCGAGGGATGTGACAACACTGGGTAGATCATGGGCGTGCGTATGCGTGTGTGTGCGTGTATGCACTATACTGAAACTGTATTGTGACAATACTGGAATTGCATTTAACTGTGTATATTTTGTTGTCATGATAACACTCGAATGCCACACACCAATATAACCCGTGTTTGCCTTACTGAGATGTGGCTAACCCATGCTGTACGTACATATTTTACAAGTCCTTCGAGTAACCGAAACTAACGTCCTGGTGTGGGGAGCGTAGTGGCCGGTGTATTGCGGGTAGCGCTTAGGTAAGTGCTAGGACTTTTGTTTCGCGGGTTGCCATTTTGGGGTATGTTTGGCACCCGAATGTACATTTTGTATGTATGGAGCTTAGACTCCATTTTATATGGACTCATGTATAGTACTGTATATGTATAGAAAGACCCTTTTTCCGCTATGTACCTGGTTGTATGTGGATGTGAATAGGGTGTCTGGGAACCCCACAGGGTCAAATCCTTATTCATTATGTTGTATCATTGATATTTGTATGATATGGGGACATGTTAGATTACTATTTGACCCCTGGGTCCCATTTCCAGGTTCGGGGCGTGACAACTATGCTTAGAAATGGTTAACAAATTTCGAGGACGAAATTTTTATAAGGAGGGGATATTGTAATGACCCGAACCCATAAATAAGGAAAAACAAATCAGAAAAGGGTAAAAAAGTAATTTTGGCAGGCTTCATTGACGAAGCCAAGGTTCTCGTCGACGAAGGCCCTTCTACGGTTTGTCACCAAAATTCAAAGCCTCAACGACGAAGAGATCCCGACCGACAGGAAAAAAATATCCGACAAGGGTTTGTCGACAAAGGAAGAGGTTTGTCGACAAAGAGCCTTCTGTGGCTCGTTGACGAAGGCACCATTCGTCGATGAGTTTGACTGGGTCAAGAGGTCTATAAATATCATTTTTAGTTGCTTCATGGTTAAGAAACTCAAAACTCTCTCTCTCTCTCTCTCTAGAACCGGCGAAGCCTTTCTCCCTCTCTCTTTCTCTCTCTCTCTCTTCGATCCTTCAATGTTCATCACTTGAATCTACGATCCGACATTACTACATGGATTGGGGGGAAAACCTCTACGATTATAGCGGATCAGATCTTCATTTTTAGGATTTCCGAGTTTTATCTCGAAATCAAGGTAAGGGTCTAAGTTCATTTTTGGTTCTGTAGATCTGTAGTAAATACGATAGTATTGAGGTATTGTTCTTTGGTTTTTAGGTTTTGAGAACTTGGTTCGCTATTTTGGAGCTGTATAGTTCGTATTTCGGAGTTTGGAAATAAGTAAGGGGATTTATTTACATCAATCTTTTTAGAAAACTAAACCGCTAAAAAGTTAGCTTATGTTTATATGCACGTATTGACTGCTTATTTGCGAAATTTCATTAGGTAAAAATGCCAGTTTTACAATTTTACGATTTTGGTAAAAACAAGGGTTTTGGCATATGATCTCCAAACTTTTCAAAACTTCTTTATTTGCATTAATCTTAATGTAGGAGATGCTTGAACCTTTGTTTTCCATTTAAATGTTATTTTTCGAGTTATATACTATATAGCGGATTTTGACAAAACAAGTGTGGCGTACGATATGAAATGGAATATATTGAACTGTTATACACATTTATGAACTATGGGAACTGGAGTTCCATTTCGCTATCTGAAAATGTGGAAAATAGGTGCCGGTTATATATACCGAGCTTTATAAATGAAAAGGGTTAAACCGAGAGTGTGTGTGCCAATTTATACCACAGTAAGAATGAATGAGTTTGTGAAAATACTGGAACTATACAGGTGACTTGTGAATTTGAAACAAGTTAATTCGTTTTATTGTAAATTGTATATATGATAATTGGGACCGCAACTTGTTACTATGCGAGCCTTAAAAAGCTCAATGTTATATGAGAGCCTAAAAAAGCTCAACATTATATAAAGCCTTAAAAAGTTTAAGCCCGATTCTGTTGCTATATTCTAGATACAGTGCAACCACACATCTTATTTTCCATGTGGGTATTGAGATAGTTGGTTGGGTTGGAGTGCGCGCCACTGGTGGATAAATGGACCAAATGGATTCAGTCAGACTATAGTAAATTGCACAACCCACACCAAGGGGTAGTGTTGGCATTAGTTATGATGTTTCTAAGCTGGATGGTATTCTAAATATGCATATACATGATTTAAAAACTAAAATAGGCAAAGTCACAGGTTTGAGTATCGGGCAGAGGGACTGTACAGTGTATGGGCTTGTACCCTACCCTAACCTAAGGAACTCTCGCTTGCAACGATGTTGAATTATCTATTGCTGGAATTATATATTTATCTCCTATATTATAGTATTGAGAATATGTTATATATATGTAACTGCTTTCTACTGGTTTGAATATGTACTGTCATACACTGATGTAATATCTTCCACCCTACTGAGAAGTGTCTCACCCCAACATACAACCTTTGTTTCAGGTCGTGCAAGACGTCAGTCCTAGTTGTTAGAGGGATGTTGAAGCTTAGTACTATTTTTAGCTTACGTAAGTGTTTTGTATATGTAATAGACTTAGTTCAGAATGTCTTTTTTGGGGATTGTAAAAACAGGTTATGTTTTAAGTACGTTCGTATGTATGTGAGGATACAGTTTAGAAACTCTGGTTTGTCTTTTAGATTTCCATGTGGATGTTTATGTTTTTTCGCTGTGCATGCATGAGATTACAGATCAATATGGAACACCCATATTGTCTTATTTAGGGCGGGTTGTATATGTATGCTTATCAGAGACAGGTGTGTTATACAGGTGTAGTAGCACTCCGGGGCCGTATAAAGGGTCGGGGCACTACACAGCGGAGTTTTGTTTCTTGGAGGACCAAGAAATCAGAGATTGTCTTAAATAATGACAAGTGCCACTAGTACTCTTTCTAGCTACCTTACTACCGGCAAAGTCAGCATTGGTGTAACTAACAATCTCAAATGTCGTATGCTTAGGGTACCATAAACCTAATTCAATAGTTCCAACTAAGTACCTAAGTATTCCTTTTACGGCTAACAAATGAGACTCCTTAGGAGCGGCCTGAAACCTAGCACACATACACACACTAAACACGATATTAGGGGGACTAGCTGTAAGGTATAGGAGACTACCAATCATGCCATGATATAATTTCACATCAACAGGGATATCTTGCTCATCTTTACCAAGTTTTGTGGAAGAACTCATAGGAGTACCGAGAATTTTACCATCTTTCATATTAAATTTCTTTAGCAAATCCCTAACATATTTAGATTGGCAAATGAAAGTCCCATATTTAGTCTGTTTAATTTGAAGTCCTACGAAAAAACTTAGTTCACCCATCATGCTCATTTTGAATTCACTTTGCATGCATTTGGCAAACTCATTACACAAATCATTCATTAGTTGCTCCAAAAATAATATCATCAACAAAAATTTGAACAAGGAACATATCATCATTTTTAGATTTGATGAAAAGTGTAGTATCAATTTTGCCCCCAGTGAAACCATTTTCTAATAAAAAACCACTAAGCCTCTCATACCAAGCTCTAGGAGCTTGTTTCAATCCATACAAGGCTTTGGACAACTGATATACATGATCAGGATATTTATGATTTTTAAACTGAGAATTTGTTCTACATATACTTCTTCATTTATATAACCATTTAAGAATGCACTTTTAACATCCATTTGGTGCAATTTAAAGTTCTTAAAAGTGGCTTAAGCAAGCAACATATGAATGGCCTCCATTCTAGCTATGGGAGCCTAGGTTTCCTCAAAATCTATCCCTTCTTCCTGATTATATCCCTGGGCAACTAGTCTAACTTTATTCCTGGTTACTACCCCATTTTCATCCTTTTAATTTCTATATACTCATTTAGTTCCAATAATAGAATGATCATTGGGCCTAGGAACTAGGGTCCAGACTTTGCTTCTTTCAAATTGGTTAAGCTCTTCCTACATAGACATTACCCAAAACTCATCCTCTATGGCTTCCTTAATGTTTTTGGGCTCTTCCTAAGATAAGAATGCAAAATGACTAACTAAATTTCTCAAGGAAGATCGGGTGGCTACACCATGTGAAGGTTCACCTATAATTTGATCTAAAGGGTGGTTCCTAATGAATTTCCAATCCCTTGGCAACTCTTGAACCTCACTTTCAACTTTATCATTTTCAATTGATGTATCATTTGCTTCTGAATTGATATCCACATTATTTTCAATAGATAACTTATCTAAACCTTTTCTAATATTAATATCATCTTCATCATCTCTTTTAGAAAATGGATTAGATTCATCAAGCACAACATGAATAGATTCAACAATAGTTAATGTTCTCTTATTAAATACTCTATATGCTTTACTGTTAAGTGAATAACTTAGGAAAAAAACCTCCATCAGATTTGGAGTCAAATAGAGTGTTAAGAACCTTCACTTAATAAGACTCCTTCATTTAGAACTAAAGACATGAAAATAGGAAATGTTAGGTCTATGGTTGTTCCACAATTCATATGGAGTCTTATTAAGTGAAGGCCTAATTAACACTCTATTCATGACATAACATGCAGTACTCACAACTTCTGCCCAGAAATATTTAGTTAATTTATGTTCATTTAGCATTATCCTACCCATTTCTTGCAAGGACCTATTCTTTCTTTCTACGTCTCCATTTTGTTGTGGGATCCTAGGTGCAGAAAAATTATGTGAAATGCCCTCTAAGTCACAATAGTTTTTTATGCCATCATTTTTTAATCCAGTTCCCCTATCACCTCTTATGTGTGTGATTTTATAGCCTTTTTCATTTTGAATTCTTCTACATAATTTAGTGAGTTGATCACATGATTCATCTTTATGAGAAATAAATAGCACCCATGTGAACCTAGAATAATCATCCACAATAACAAAGGCATACGATTTTCCACCTAGACTTTGAACTTGATTAGGACCAAAGAAATCTAAGGGTAGCATTTTAAGTGGTCTAAGGGTAGCATTTTAAGTGGTCTAGTGGTAGATATGAATTTTTTTTTCTTAAAACTTGATTTAGTTTGCTTACCCATTTGACATGCATCACAGATTTTATCTTTCACAAAATGTATCTTTGGCAAGCCTCTAACTAAGTCTTTTTTCATAAGTTTTGACAAAAGATCCATACTAGCATGTCCTAAACGTCCATGCCACAACTAGCTAGTTTCGTTTACTGCAGAAAAACATGTAACTTGTTGAGAAGCTAAATTATCAAAACTAGTTGTATACACATGTTCATGACTTTCAACAGTAAAAAAAATACTTTGTTATTAGATTTACTCTCAACAATGCATTTATCATTTTCAAAACATACTTTATACCATTTATCACACAATTGGCTAATACTTAACAAATTATGTTTCAAACCATCAACCAATAATACATTATCAATAACCAGGGAAGGTTCCTTACTAACCTTACCTACGCCGATGATTCTACCCTTTGCATTGTCCCCGAATGTCACGTACTGTGATGGAAGCGAACTTGGCCTTGTACCCGGTCATATGCCTTGAGCAGCCGCTATCCAAGTACCACTTGTCCTTGGATGAGGACGATCTCAAACACACCTGCAAGAAAATCTACGTAGCTGACGCTAGTCCCCAAATTATGTTGGGTCCACAAGGGTTAGTGCCTAGATCACCTTTGACTCTCCACGCCCTTTTAATTCTTACATGTCTATTTCTAAGTGGACAGTCAAACTGAATATGACCAATTTGTTTACATTTAAAACATATCATCCGACACCGAGGATCTTTACATCGAATTTGCGATTTTGATTCTCGAGTAAAATGTCCCAAGTAAAGATTAGATTGTCTCACATTTTCAATACCATTAAATCCAAGTCCTTCTTTGCTAAGAGAGTTTCTTTGGGCCATTAGAAGTTTTTCAAAATTGTGTTGGTCCTCAGTAAATTTATAAACAATTTTGAAGCAATCCTCCAATTTTCTCTCAAGCTCGGCAATTTTCAAATCTTTTTCTTTAAGAATCGAGGCATGATAATTCTTTGCAATTTCAAAAAGTTTTGACCAATTTTCACATTTCTTTTTCTAAACATCATTCTCCTTGGTCATTTTGTCTAACAATTTATACACATGAATGTATTCATATTACAATTCTTTAAAAGTAGGCATGCTATCAGAATCACAATCATCATCAAAATAATATAAAGATGAGGAGCAAGAAAAAAATACCTCATCATCCCGTGCCATTAGGCACAAGTTGGCAATCTCAGAGTCATTGCAATCTGAATCCGAATCGCTGCTGTTTGTCTATCCGACGAGGTACCTCCTTTCATGGTTTTTTTCTTTTTCTTAGACTCCTTTTTCAGCAACGGGCAATCAGGTTTGATATGTCCGACCTTGTTGCAATTGTAGCACGTAGGAGCGCTCAATTTTTCTTTTCTT
This sequence comes from Malania oleifera, assembly GCF_029873635.1. Lineage (NCBI taxonomy): Eukaryota > Viridiplantae > Streptophyta > Magnoliopsida > Santalales > Ximeniaceae > Malania > Malania oleifera. The sequence continues at coordinate 56,934,462 of NC_080425.1, forward strand.
CAACTAGGCTCTCCCTTCTCAGATACAAAATCTCTAAACTTTCTATATGGCCTACTGTTCTTTCTGAAGAACCTACTAAACTTCCTAGGAAGCATAACCATATCATCTCCAGATTCAAGTTCACTGCACTCACTAGATGTATTAGTAGACATTTTCAATGCAATCACTTTTCTCATCGTATTGTGCTCATTCAGTCTCTCATTAATAGCTAACTCATAGGTGATAAGTGAGCCTATCAGTTCATCTAATGACATAGCCTTAAGGTCTCTACCCTCAGATATGGTCGTAGCCTTTGCTTCCCAAATAGGAAGTAGACCCCTAAGGATTTTTTTGATCATTTCATACGTGGGATAGGTCTTACCTAATGCATGCAATGAATTAATAATGTGTGTGAATCTAGTGTACATGCTCTATATGGACTTACCAGTGTTCATCCTAAATGTTTCATACTCACTGGTCAACATATCAATCCTACTATCCTTCACATCTCTAGTACCCTCATAGGTAACCTCTAACTTATCCCATATTTCTTTAGCAAAAGAACATGTCATAACTCTGTTAAATTCATTAACATCAAGACCCCAAAAGAGATCATTCATGGTAGTAGCATTTATACTAAGAGCTTACATATCATCATCAGTATATTCCTCTTCAGTCTAAGGAACTCTAGTTTCACCTTTAGTTTTCATAGGAACATAGTTTCCCTTAGAGACAACTCTTCCCACCTTCTATTTAATATTTTGAAGGTAAATACGCATCCTTTATTTCCAAAAGGTGTAATTGACACCGCTGAAAATAGGAGGACGTGTGGAAGAGGGTCCCTCAGGGAAAGGGGTTACAGTGTTATGAGCCATCTAGATCTTTTGCAGAAAAACGTTTAAGTCTAAGCTACTAGGCTCTGATACCAATTGTTAGCTTTACTATAATCCCAAGACGGGGGGTGAATTGGTATTTTAAAATTTCTCCCCTAGGTCAATTAACCAGCAGCAGTATTACACAACCCTAGGGTCAATCTAGTGCGAATATAAAATAAATCAATATATATGTTGAAATTAATTTACACGAGTAACCTAATTACGCATGCACAATAAAGCAAGTAAAAAGAGATAGCACAAGATATGTTATCGAGCTTCGGCAAACTGTCTTCGTCCTTGCCTTGGCTCACAAACACAAGGATTACACTAAGGCTCACTTCACGGGTGGAGCGACACTAAAATACAACTAGTCAAATTAATACAGGGCTGACCTCAACCTTTTACAACCAATCCTTCCAGGCTGGATTAACGCCCCCTCAAGCCACACCTGGAATACAACAGAATCAAGAATATAGAATAAAAAATATTTTAACTTTCATTTTATTATAATCATCTTTAGACAAGGTTTTACTTGGGAAAATTCTAACAAAAATTTGGCAGCATGCCGTCTGTAAATTGGACATTTTCCCATAAAACATGTATCTAATAGGTTCAAGTAAGCAATTTATAGTTCAGTTCAAGGCACACGAGAACCTAAAACCACTACTAGCATACAATACACATCAACTGCATCTACCATGTAGGAGGCTTTCAATACAAGCATACAATCCAGTAGTAATCAACAATTCATTAAATATAATCTATCTATTAAAGAATATAAATAGTAGAGAGTAGAGGATAGATTTGAGTTCAGTACAGTGCAGTTATTCATTAAGGCATAAAACATAAATGATATAAGAATATGAGAGCATTTTAATATGTATATATATTCATGAAAGAGAAATGCCCCCCCTGAGTAATGCACTTTACTCATTTTATGCCATCATATGCTTTCAGTTTCTTAGCCAAATGACTTGAGGGTATTCAATGATATAAACTTGGTATTTTGATTATAGGCTTAACGGACCAAAAAGTCACAATGAATATCTTTTCTGTGTGCTGAGCCTATCTTGCCTCTTTTCTTATGGATCTCAATACGTGTGAGAGACACAAATTAGAATGGATTTCGATCTAAAAATGTACATGCATAGGCCTACTTGATTTTTATGCATTCATCTAGATTGAGACCTAGTGTAATAATTTTAGCCATTCAACTCATCACGAAGGAAATGAATTTCTAATGGATTTGACTTTACATTTTGAGAGCTTATGAGACAAAGTAAAGAATAAATACTCTTAACAATTAAATTTCTATTAAGTTCGGAAGAGTATTTAGGAGAGGTAGGACATTGTTCAAAATGTATTCGTCCTAGCTAATATGTCCTAACAGCTAGACCAAGAGCAACTAGGAGTATATTATTATTTATGGAACAGTGCTCTTTGGAGGATGGAAAGTATCCTTTAGATATGATCACAATTTAAAGCAAGGATACGAACCAATGAGTGGGTGAAACCTTACCGAATATGATAATGGTTTAGTAAGGAGTCCTATGGATGGGATGGTGAACCAAAATAGAGGATTTTTATATTTTAAGTTCAAAGGGAATATTTTGATTTAATCAATAAAACTTGAATCCCTTAGTGGTTGCCTCTAATCTTGATTATAGCAAGATATCTTATGAAAAGCACACTTAATATATATCAATCATTTATGATCAATAGTGCTTTAAGCCTAAAGTGATGACTTGATTTTGATTTAGGCTTTTCATATTCAAAAATGAGTTTAGGGTATAGCGATATATGATATAAGATGGATCCTTAACACTCAATCTTGTGCAATGGACAATAGTGGCTTAACTTGAGGTATTATATTTAAGCATGGGTTAAGCATTTGAAATTGATTACCTAGCAAAGATGTTGTGTCCAATTGGAAGTGAATGTAGATACTAGGTTTATATATTTTAACCCCGAACCACTCCCTAAGCTTACAATCATCACAACCCCTAAACCTAGGAACTAAAGGAAGATTAAAATATTTATACAATTTCTATTGGAATCCGATCTTCCTTAGACCCTACAAGGTTTGCTTTCTTGATTACCCACATCATTTCTTTTTCTAACCCTCTGGCACTTCTGGATGAGAAAGTAAATCGACTGTGCCCTTTTCTTTTATAATGTAAGCAAGTTTTGTAAATACGTGAAAGGTTATGCTTACAATTCTTATGATTATTTGTTAAGGCATGATAGTGGGAATTATATGATAATCCTAAATCCTTTTTGAAAATATTTTTCTTTTTAATTTCTAAGGATGTATTATGATTTTTCTTTATATTTAAAAATTTGAGTGTAGCTCTAGAATAATTATCCATTTCTTCTTCTAAGCAGATCATTTTCAATATCTTCTTAATCTTTCTCTTTTCTAATATGGCATGATAATCTTTTAGATCATCTAATTGTGTTTCCACCATTTTATTTTCTTTCTTCATGATTGTTTTTTGCTTAGATATCCGAACTAGAAGCTTATGCATTTTAAGTAAATCCTTTTCTAGTTCTTCGTAAAACGGCATGCTTTCATTTATCAAATTAGCACATGATTCATTACACAATTTAACACAAGAATTATCATATGAATCGGTGCATAAATTGTCAGTCAAAACCTCACATGAGCTATTAGATGATTCATCACAAGATATGTCACAATATTTGTTAAAAGAATCATCGCACGCATCATCAATAGATTTATCATTAGATTCAGTACATGTTATATAGCAGCATTCACAACATGAGTCATCAAAAGAGATAGAGTGAGAATTATATACCTTACTGACTGCAAATGCTACATGCTCATGATATGCCACTACCTGATCGTTTGAGCTTGGAGCTTCTGAAGTGGCAATCTCCTTTTCCTGGGTCTCTCCATATCTTTTTTCCAGCTCAACCCAGATCTCCTGTGCACTACTATATGCCATAATCTCATGAAAAATATCAGTATCTAAAGCACGGTACAGTAAATCCATGACATGTGAATTTGCATACATTAAACTATTATCTTTTCTATTGGCATACTAATTCCTTTTTCAATCACCTGTCAGGCCCTCCAGTTAATTGATTTTATGAAGAAAAAGCTCATTCTGATTTTCCAGTGGGTGTAGTTAACACCACAAAATGATGGAGGACTGGAAGGTGATTTTTCCTCTCCCAATGGGGATACACCAATGTGAGTCATTGCGATCTTTTACAAAAGTTGTTAAGCCTAGTGCAATGAGGCTCTGATACCGATTGTTGACTTTGGTCTATTCCCAAGAGGGGGGTGAATTGGAATTTTAAAATTTTCTCCCCTAGGTTCAACTAGATAGCAGCATTATATCCACAACCTAGGGTCTGTCTATACAGTTCCAAATGCGTAGATTAATAAAACGTGCAAAAATTAAATCATGCACAGCATTCACAATATAACATACACGTGCAGGTGGAGCGGCACCGTTTACAACTAGGTCAATTAACAAGGTTAACCTTAACCTACACCTTACCAGGATGGTGCACCTAACTTTCCTAACCAGGTCTAAGCTAATCCGGGACTATTCAACAGGACTAGTCTCCCTCTTCAGGCCCACACCTGGAATACAACAGATTCACACTATAATTTGCGTACAAGCAAAATGCTTCTTACACTGAGTTGATATGTACCACTAAGCACAAGCACTAATCAATGCACCTCAGACAGATAGAAACTATAAGCTCAGTGTAATACGTGTGCAATAACACTCAATCTAATATCAATGTTCAATCAAGCACAAGAGTGTATTAACAAGCTAATCTTTGAAACTAAGTAAAGATAAATCTCAATTAAGGTTTAAGGTTTCAAAGATTCAAGCTAATGGAAATTTAGAATATCTCAAAAATAGTTTTTCTCAATATCAAAGCACAAAGAGATATTCAAATATGATTTTGTAAAAATATTTTTACACACACAAAATACAAGCTCTAATGAGTCTTGCAATAATAATGCAAAGACCCACTTAGCTCTAAGAGTTTTTCCAACCAAAGATTTATCAAATAAAATCAAAGGGAAAACTCCTTTGCTTAACCCTCAAATAAAAATAAATATACAACATACAAACGAGGGTTTTTAGCACAATAGAACGATAAAATAAACACTCACAAGGCTTTGATTTCTCAAAAGAAGGATAGTATATGAGTGTATGGGGTTTGTATAAAGGAATAGGGTCCTCAAAAATTCAGAGGAAATTTTGCTAATTAAAATCCCTAATCACATACATAATTATTGCAAATGAGGGTATATATATAGCCACTACAAAAATATGACTGTTGGGACATAAGGTCATTATTAAATTTATTTTAAAATTTTTTAGTAAAATTAACCCCATTAAACCCCTCTTAACCGTGGTGAAAAATAAAACAACTTGAGAGTTTTGGATGCCTAACCTAAAGTTCGGTCACCCGAACAGACACAATAGGAAAAGTCATTTTTGAACGTTCGGGTGCCTGAATAAGGGTTCAGTCTGCTTAACCGAAGGCAATTTCAAAATACCGCGGTTCGATCGCCCAGTCTAGAGTATGGTATGCCGAACTTGAACTTTCGGTCGCCCGAGGCATATTTGAATGTGAGACTTCGGGCTGCCGAGTTGTGGGAAAAATCAGAATGGTGGTTTGGTCGCCTGTGGATGCTACGGCCATTTAGGTTCGGTCGCCTGAAATCAAGTCAACATTCTGATTAGTCAAGAGTTCAGTCACCCGAAGTGTTTTGAACACAATGGTTCGGTCGCTCGAAGCCTCACTAGTTTTACCCTATAAGTCCAGTCTTAAACCAATTAATTCCTTTGATAATATATGTGATATTAGGGACTATTTTACGTAAAAGTGTAAGGACCTAGGTTCTTTTTTAAGGTTTTAAGCATTTTAACTTAGCCTAAAAAACCTGATGTCGGTCGATCAAAGGTGATCCCTAAGGTCTTTCTAAGGTCTTGAGCTTATAGTTCTATATGCATGATATGCAGATTATTACAAACCTTGGATGATTATTATTACAAACCCAGTATAATGAAATATAGATTACAACAATTAAAAAAACATTTTGGGTCTTTATTTTCCTTCAGGTCTCTGAGTGCCATCATATGATATTGTTAAGATAAATCTACATATCAACTCGGCAGACATTAAATATCTGAGTATTTGTCAAAATCAAAATAGGGTATGACCCGTAAGGTCAACAAAATCTTATGCTTAACTTTCAATCCAAAAATCAAATGCACAATACAATAAGAGTTTCCTAGTAAAATAGAACAATGTATAATCACTTAAATAACTCTCACAAGGTTCGGTCGAGCGAGCCATAAGTTTGGTCACCCGAACAGACACAACGGAAAAAGTAACTTTTCCGTGTTCGGGTGCCTGAATAAGGGTTTGGTTTGCTGACCAAGGCAATTTTCCAATCTGTTCAAGGTTTGGTTGCTTGGTATTAAGTTTGGTCTGCCGAACTTGGACATTTGGTCACCCAAGGGTATTTTGAACGTGAAGTTCGAGCGCCCGAGTTGTTGGAAAAAGTTAGGACTTGAGTTTGGTTGACCGTGGAAACTTAGTTCAGTCTGAGTTTGGTCGACCGATGTGTTTTGAACACCAAGGTTCAGTCGTTTGAAACCCTAATAACTTAATACCTTAAGTCCTGTATTAATTCAATAAATTCCACTGACAGTATAAGTGATAATGGGGACTATCCTAAGTGTAAGTGTAAGGACTTAAGGTCTTTCTAAGGTCTTTGAGTTTATTAGTTCCTACATGCATGATATGCATTAATTATTACAGACCTTTCCTACTTTACTATTACAGACTCGAATTAAATTTAATATAAAATTACAACAAATGAATCTTCTAGGTCTTCTTTTGCTTCGTGGTAACATATGTCATCATACGATCTTGCTAATATGAACCTACCCACAACTTGATAGACATTAAATACTGGAGTATTTGTCATAATCAAAATAGGGTATGACCTATAGGGTCAACATCTTCGCTGTCCAAGTATAACCCCCCACAGCAAAGTCACTTGCATCACACATTATTTCAAAAAGAAGTGACCAGTCAGGGGGCTGCATGACAAGTGCAGTGGTGAGAAATGATTTTAGCTTATTAAAGCAATTTTGACACTCTTTGGTCCATTCAAACTTGACATTATGCATTAAAAGTTGACAAAGTGGTTTAAAGATAAAGCTAAAATTCCTTATGAACCTTCTATAAAAACCTGTATGCCCTAAAAAAGATCTAACATCTTTCACAATTTTAGGTGCAAACATATTTGAAATTAAGTCTATTTTAGTTTTATCTACCTCTATGCCTTGATAAGATACAATATGTCCCCAAACTATCCCTTGTTGCACTATGAAGTGACATTTTTTCCAATTTATCAGCAAGTGTTTTTCTTTACATCTTTTCAAGACAACTTGTAAATTAGAAAAATATGTATCAAATGTTTTCCCAAAGACTAAAAATCATCCATGAAAACCTCTACAATGTCTTCAATCAAGTTGCTGAAAATGCTTAGCATGCACCTTTGAAAAGTGGTCGGGGCATTGCATAACCCAAATGACACTCTCTTGAAGGCAAAATTCCCAAAATGACAAGTGAAGGTAGTCTTCTCTTGATCCTCAAGGGCTATTTCTATTTGATAGTAGCCAAAGAAGCCATCTAAAAAATAATAGTATTCATGCCCCACCACTTTTTCTAAAATTTAGTCAAGGAAAGGCAAGGAAAAATGGTCTTTCCTAGAGGTGACATTTAAGTTACTATAGTCTACACTCATCCTCCAGCATGTGGTCTCTCTAATAGGCACCAATTATCCCTTGTTATTTTCCACCACAATTACACTTGATTTTTTAGAACAACTTGGATTGGACTAACCCATTTGCTATCAACAATGGGATAGATGATGCCTATGTCTAACAATTTCAAGACTTTTTTTTTTTTTTACCACTTCTTTCATTGTGGGGTTTAGTCTCCTTTGTATCTCTTTATAGGGTTTTAAGTCATTGTTGGATTTGGTGTATTCCCAATAGGGGGTGAATTGGGTTTAAAACATTTTTTGACTAATTTAAATGTCTCGTCGATTCACCGCATATCATATCCTATTTTCACGTGTGCATTTAAATTAATAAAACGATAAATGTAGACATACATGTGTAGCATATCTCATTTAAATAAAAATGTGCATGCAAGTAATTAGAACTATGAATAAATAAGCATACATATGTTGAATTTAAAGTACATAAATTAAATGAGATAAGGAGAGAGTGAAACACGATATTTGTTATCGAGGTTCGACCAAACCAGCCTACGTCCCCACCTTGGGCATACCCTCTAAGGATTACACTATTCCTGCTCACTTAAACGGGCGAAGCATAAACTGTTTACACCCTCTCCTTATAAGGTGAGAAAAACCCCAGTTCAATTTTCGGGCTGAACCGAACCGATCTTACTTATGGGGCTGAGATTCCCCAATTCAATTTCTGGGTTGAATCGAACCAGTTCACTTACGAGGCTGAGACTCCCTAGTTCAATTAATGGGATAAATCCAACCGATACATGAAAAACATTTTTTGTACATATAAACATGCTTCTTAAGACAAGCAAAGATGTACACAATAAAGGTCATAAAATATGCACTCTCTAAAGATATGAACTAATGCTTAGTAGAGAAAGGGTGTTTTTCTAAATAAATTTTCAAAGTCTTTGAACAAAAATATATATAATGAATATTTCAAAGATTTAACCTAAAATGATTATTTCTCCCAAAAATATTTTTCACTAAAATAATTGGAGAAAACTTCAAGCTTACTCTCAAAAATTGTTTTTGGGAAATCAAAGTATATGTGAGAGTAAGTGATCTAAAAATAAATTCCCAAAACAAATCAGCTCTCTTTTAAAATAATTTTTGAAATGAATAAAAGGAAAGAGTGTTTTGAAGAGTTAAATATTTGCCCCAAGAAATAGTTTTTGCAATAAAAATTAAGTTGGGGGAACTTTGATTAATTGAAAAATTAGAAAGAAAATATTTGTTAATCAAAGTTACTAATCTTGGCTTATGAAGGGGTATATATAGAGTTTGGGAATTTTTTGACTGATGGGGACATGCTGAGTATTATTAGAAAAGTTTAATTAAATTTTAAACCCGTTTTAGCATTTAAAAATACCTCAACCCGAGAGTTTCAATTGACCAAGCTATAGGTTCGGTCGTCCGAACACTCACAAAACAAAAGCACATTTTAAACATTCGGGTGCCTGAAAATATGTTCGGTTGGCTGAACTAGGCGATTTTCAAAATGTCCGAGATTCGGTCAATCGAACTCAAGTTCAGTCTGCCGAACTTGCATGTTTGGTCGCATGAGGTCAAAATGACCGTGGAGTTCGGGCGCTCAAGTTGTTAGAAAAAGTCATGGTTAAGTATTTGGTTGACCAAGAACGTTATGTTCATTTCTATTCGGTCACCCGAAGTCAGGTCAACATTCTGACTTTTCAATTGTTCGGTCGACCGAGACACTTTTAACATGCCTGGTTCAGTCGTCCGAACCCTTTTCAATTTTCAACCTAAGTTATATTTTACCTCTGTTATTTTCCTTAAGTGAAGTGCGGGGTCCTAGGGTCTCTTTAAGGTCTAGGCATTTTAATTTACCCTAAAAACTTGGCGTTGGTTGACCTAAGTCAACCCTAAGGTCTTATTATGGTTCTTTCTAAGCACTACGACATATCGTGCAGAATGTATGCAGTTATTACATACCAAAATAGAAAAATTAAATGCATATGCAACTGAAAACATGTCTTCTTCTTCTTCTTCTTCTTCTTCTTCTTCTTCTTCTTCTTCTTCTTCTTTTGCTCTTCCGTTTTCATGGAATATGTCAAATAATGTGTTCTTTGAGCTCCGTCTGGCTTCCATCTCAGACCTCTTATATGTGTGTTAAATTATAACATGTTCAACCACTAGAAACACACATAAGTAACTTGCGGTTCGTCATTGTCAAAACTAGGGATTGGACTCAAAAAGCCAACAGTCATCTTCCAAATATATCCTATGTGTACAAATAAGAAGACTTATACCTTTGATGTTAGCAATGGACCAATCAATAGCTGATTTGTGTTGTGCCAAAATTTCCAGTAGCTGACTCTCTTGATTAGGGATCAACAGTGCAGAAATCACCACTAGAAATGATTTTTTTGATCCAAGGTAGGCGTATTTTAGCTCTGATGGCAGTGACTTTAACTCTAGCACTAGGGCCCTTTGATTGGAGGGTTGTGTCGAGGCTTGTAGTGCTGGTAGTGGCTCAAATTTGAGCATCCACTACATCTCATATGAATTTCCAGCAGCACAAAGAGAAGCAAGTTGATTAGTAGACTCAATTAAATCAAGGGAGTCTTCTAAATCCTCCCAATGCTCATCACAATTGTAATTTAACAAAGGATTTTTAGTAATTAGGGATTCCAATGCATTGAATTCCTAAATATCTTCAAGTTCTCGAGGTTACCTACACAAATTAAAGATATTCAGTTATAAAGTCATATTCCCAAAACTCACTTTAGAACACCACTAGTAAATTTAATTATGACATTAGAAGTTGCTAGGAATGGTTTTACTAAAATCATAGGTAGTGAAGAATTTGAGTGGGATGACAACTTCATATCCAATACTACAAAATCCACAGGGTAATAAAATTTATCTACTTTGACCAAGGCGTCCTTAACAATACCCTTAGGAATTTTTATAGATCTATCGCCAAGTTGCAAAATGATTAAAGTGACCTTTAATTCCCCTAGCCCTAATTGTTCATACACATTATAAGGTAGCAAATTAACCCCCGAACCTAAGTCTAACAAGGCCTGACCAATTTTAGAATTTCCAATGACATATGAAATAGTAGGTGACCCAGGTTCCTTGTACTTAGGTGGTATGTGATTTTGAATAATGACACTAACTTGCTCATTGAGGAAAACCTTTTTCTGAACATTTAGTTTGCGTTTCACAATGCATAAATCCTTTAGAAACTTAGCATAAGCAGGAATTTTTTAATAGCATCAAGAAGTGGAATGTTAATCCTAACTTGCTTAAATTTTTTTAGGATTTCAGTATGCTGTTTTTATTTATGCAAAGAAAGCAAACGATGCTGAAAAGGCGCAGGTATAGGACATGCATCATTATTTGAATCTAAAGTTCTTGAATCACCACTAACTAGAGGAGGGTTAGCTTTTTTACTTGAACTTCTTGTACTATGGGCAGGGATACCCACAACCTTACCATTCCTTGAAGTTGTAATGACTTTCATTAATTTCACATTAGCCCCTTCACTAATATTCTGAGATGGTTGACTTTGCCCTTATGGATTGGGTTGGGGTTGAGCTAGAAATTTTCCCTTCTCTTGGTTACTTAGAGTATTGGTTACACTAGTAAGGGTCCCTCTGATGTCGTTGATGGCCTTAGAGTTTTGGTTGTTGATCGTGGTCTAACTTTGCATAAACTGCTGTAGGCTAAGAGTTAAATGTTGTATGAATTCTTCTACTCCCTTTTTTCTGCATAAGATGGGGTTGATCTGTAAAATGAGAGGGTCCCGAGCCTTGGCCAGCTGCTACATAGAGAGCATACTGATTTTGTCCCTGCGTAGATGGTCCAACTCGCTCATTTTTCCAGTTAAAATTTGGATGACTTCTCTAACCTACATTGTAAGTATTAGAATAAGGTCTAGGAAAATTATTAGAAATCATATGCACATGGTTGGATTAATCAAGCAAAACTTCCTTAAAAGTAAGAATTTTTTAGCATCCATTAGTCACATGCCCTGGATCCTCATGTATGCTGCATTTTTCAAAAGGTGATGGTAATAAATGTATCTTATTTACTCTCTTAAGCTCAATAGAATCTAACTTTTTAGAAATCAATGCAAATATTTTATTACCGTGAAATAAAAATATTATTTGTAATGGCTTTAAAATTTTAAATTATACTCAATGGTTTGATTTAGTTAACCAATGAATATTACTCTAAAAACTAGTTAAAGGAATTCAGTTAACCGTCTTAAATGGTCCAGTTTCAGTTTGTTTTCTAACCACTGAATTCGGTTTGATTAACGGTTTGGGGGCAACGGTTTGATTAACTGAACCATGCCCACACCTAATGATTAACAAATTAATGAATTAATATTTTAATATAATTCAATTTAAAAATTAATTAAAATTTCTACTTAGAAAAATACACTCACTTCCCTTGAGGTTTGACAAAAATACAGATATCTCTCTCGAGATTTCAAAAATACCATAGATTTCTAATGAGATTTGCCAAAAAGACATAGATCTTCTGCAAAAGAAATTTGTTTTTTTTTTGTAAAATACAATGAGAGGTTTGTGTATTTTTAGCAAACCTTACGAGAGACATTTGAAATTCTTGAAAGTTTAGGAGAGGTTTCTAAAATTTTTGAAATCTTAAGAGAGGTCATTATCTTTTTATCAAAATCTCAAAGGTAGTCAGTGTCTTTTGCCTAAAAAAATATAATTAATGTCTTTGATTAATATTTTTAATATTTTATAATTAGTAAAATAATTAATATTCATGTAATTTTAACATTTTAAATTGACATTTTGACTATTTTCCCTTAGATTAATAATTTATGAATATTATTTTCTAATTAAAAATTTAATATTATTAACCTGACATTAATAATAATTTCTATTAATAAATTTTTTATAATTTATCATTAATTTATAATTAATAACATAATAAGCGTGCCACCACTTATTAATAGTACTATGAAGTAATCTATTATTACTTGTAATAATTTTTGCTACAAAATATAGTTTTGAGGAGTGTTTCTGAAATAAGAATTTATTTGGGCTAAACAATACTTTTCATCTAAAGACTTATTTTATATACTTTTTTTTGCAATAAATATTTGGATCTTAGCATAACTATTTTTTGGAATAACGTAAAATAAAATGAGAAATCTACTAATAGAGATAATAGTTATTTTTGTATATTTTTTATTATGTCATCCATGCAAATTCTTATCTATTTCCTTATTATACATTTTTAAAATTTTTTATATTATTATTTACTTTATAAAAAAATATAATTTTTAAATATAATTAGCTATAATTAATTTATCGTAATTAATCTATGTTGAAAAATATTCTAAAGAGGGGCAAAAACGGGAATAGGGTGGCACACAGGGGCATGGGCGGGTCAGCCCCCAGAGGTCCATAAACCCTTAAAACTCAGCTGTCCCTCCCCAACAATCCGTCCCCCGTGCGAACGGAGGAGTACCCCTCCGGCGAGCACTGCTCTCTGTAGCTCCACCTCTCTCGCCTCGTATCTATGCAAAATCACAACATTATTTATCGATTCTTCTAGCAGTGGGATTGACGTAAGATGAAGGAAGCAGACCCAGGTCCTCCGACCAGGGAGCTCTACGCTCTACTCCACGTCTCTCCCGAAGCCTCTGACGAAGAAATCAGAAAAGCTTATCGTCAATGGGCCCAAGTTTATCACCCGGACAAGTATCAAGCTCCTCAGGTACAGGTCCCCCCACTCTTCCTCATTCTCCTCTAGATTGTTGTTGCATGAACTGAGGTATGACGTTCTTTATATTCGAGATTTGTTCTTGGATGCATGAAAGTTTCATTTTATTTCGTGCCCTTTAGAGCGAATTGTTAAGCATTCAATTTTGTGTCATATGGTTAATGGTTCTGCTGAAGCTTCCTCAGTGTTTCATTCATTTGCTGTGAAATGAGGTATTATCTTGATGAGTTTTTAGCTCATTGAGTGTGTTCGATTGGTTTTGTTCCATTCTACTATTCTCATTGGCAATCGCGTTGCATGGTTTTGTTGCACAGATGGAGAATCCAAGTTTCTTTGGCTGATATGCAGAGAGATTGGAAGTTTACTTTGTGTTTTCCTTATTTCATTTTTCCTTTATGATCTTTTATAATGGTTGTGTTGTATTTTGCTCTTCTTAATAATTTTGTCCTTAAATAAAAAATTAAAACGAACTTTTTTTTTTTTTTTTTATTGAGATTTTGATGTAATTAATGACCTAATTCAAAGATAGGTCTCTCCCTCTATTTATGATACAAATCAATTACATTCTAATGAAGATAATCTCCTTACTAATTTTCACTAATTAACATAACACTGACACACTTAATAATAATAATGAAAGACTAAAATAACCATTAACACTCTCCCTCAAGCTGGAGTATAGTTATCATGTGCTCCTAGCTTGTTACAAATAAATTTAAAATGAGCTCCACCTGAAGCTTTGGTAAACAAATCAGCAAGCTACATATTGGACTTCATAAAAGTGGTGGTAATGAGCTTTTGCACAAGTTTCTCTTGAACAAAATGGCAATCAACTTCAATTTGTTTCGTTCTCATGTGCTCCTAGCTTGTTACAAATAAATTTAAAATGAGCTCCACCTGAAGTTTTGGTAAACAAATCAGCAAGCTACATATTGGACTTCATAAAAGTGGTAGTAATGAGCTTTTGCACAAGTTTCTCTTGAACAAAATGGCATTCAACTTCAATTTGTTTCGTTCGCTCATGGAAGACCAGGTTGGAGGCAATATGAAGAGTAGTTTGATTATCACACATCAACTCCATAGACTGAGCATGTGGGAAACCCAATTCTTCCAACATGTTCTTAAACCAAACAAGTTCACACATAGTATGAGCCCCTTTATACTCTAATTCAACACTTGACTTGCCCACTGCAGTTTGTTTCTTACTCTTTCAATAAACCAAAATACTACCAACCAAGACACAATACTTGGTTTTGGATCTTCGGCTGGAAGGCGACCCGATCCAATTTGCATTTGTATATCCCTGAATATAAGTGTGACCTTCACTCAATATAAAAAACCAGCCCTAGGCGCACGAGACATCTCAAGATGTGAATCACTATGTCCTAATGACTTGTCCTCAGAGAATTCAAAAATTGACTCACAACACCTGTTGTGAAAGATATGTCTGGTTGAGTGTGTGTGTATAATTAAAATTTTCGACAAGTCTTCAATATTGTCCAGGATTAAGCAAAAAATCACCCATATTTGACACTAACTTGTTAGGATCCATAGGTGTATCAATTGCAGCTTTCTAAAAGGCGAAGGCGTGAGGTGAGGCGCTTTACCCCTGATAATCAAGGCGTAACCCTCAAGGCGTTGAGGCGTAAGCCTTTTGGAAATTTAATTTTTATTAAAAATATATAAAAATAAATTATAAAATTAAGATTTATATAAATTTTAGTTTAATAAAATTTATTATATAGTTTTAAACCCTTAATAACTTTAAAGTGGGGCTAAATTCAGTACTTCAAGTCCAGATCTCAGCATATGTGTGCTTTTCTTCGTTGAAAAAAGCCACATGTACCTAACATATATATTATATATGAAATCCACAGCTGATCCCAATCCAACATCTCTCCGATTTGTCAGGTCCTTGACATGGGGAGAGATCAATCAAGAAGATAAAGTTGCTAGAGTAGGAAGAATTGGAGTTGATTGATCATCTGAAATGTTGTCGAAGGACGTGAGAGAGGATCATTTGTTAATGGAAGCTTCGTCGGAGAGAGACGAAAGGCTGGAGGAAATTGTTGAAGACAGATGAAAGGATGGAAGAGAGAAGACGTTTGCGCAAGTCGAGAGGCTGTAGGGGGTTGCCGGAGAGAGACGACAAGTCGGAAGGGGTTATTGAAAAGAGATGAAAGGCTACGAAAGGCTGGAAGAGAGAAGACCTTTGTGCAAGAGGTTCAGTTGTTGAGAAGCGGGGGGGGGGGGGGGGGGTTGACGCTCGTCAAGCCCTAATAGATCTTCTTATTTTTTTTAAAATTTTTTTTGAATATTTTAAACATTGTTATGTTTGCTCCCAAAAGGCATACCTATCCCCATCTGAGGTGTAAAAATCGCGCCTTTTGGCCTAAGGTGTACGCCTTAGCCCTAGAAGTGAACGCATTTTTGGAGTCTCGCATTTTAAGTTACGCCTTATGGCTTTTTATGCCCAAAACGCATCAGGTGCGTCTCAAGAACGCCTTTTAAAACACCGATCAATTGATTTGGATCCCAACAACCCATTCTCATCCAAAAAATCAAGAACATACTTCCTTGTGACAAAAAGAGTTGCCATATGACATCTGGATTCTATACCCAAGAAGTATTTCAACGGTTTCAACTCTTTGGTTAGAAACTTAGTTTATAGAAAATGTTTAAGGCTCTGAATACCTTGATCATCATCACCTGTAATTATAATATCATCCACATACACAATAAGAAGGATCCTATTGAATGAAGTATGATAATAAAACATGAAGTGATCTATTGCACACCGTCGAAGGCCAAACTTAAGTATTACAACATTGAATCTACCAAACAATGCTTTGGGAGACTGTTTTAAACGATCTAGTGCCTTCTTGAGCTAGCACACTATGCCTGACTCCCCCTGAGCAACAAACTCAAATGGTTGCTCCATATAGACCTCCTCCTCAAGCTCGCAATGCAAGAAGACATTCTTCACATCTAATTGATTCAGAGGCCAGTGACAAGTGGTAGCCAAGGAGATGAACAAATGTATTGTTGTAAGTTTGGAAATGAGGTAAAAAATGTCACAACACCTGAGTATACTCCTTAGAAACAAGATGTGCCTTTAGACGAGTTGTAGAACCATCATGGTTGACTTTCAAAGTGTATACCTAGTGACAACCAACCACAAATTTGTCGGGAGGAAGAGATACCAAGTCCCAAGTATCATTGTTCTGTAAAACATTCATCTCTTCAACCATGGCATTCCTCCACTTAGAGTGGGATAAGGCTTCTGAAACATATTTAGGGAGGGCAACAGGTGATAAAGTAGTAACAAAACAATAATAGGAGGGTGATAAGAAGTCATAGAAAATATAGTTGGACATGGGATGTTGTGTACATGTGTGTTTACCTTTCCGGACAGCAATGAGAGGATCAACATCATGGGAAATATGATCATCAATTGAGGAAACCAAAGGTATGGTTGTAGAAGCTATAGAGGGACTCTTTTCCTTGGAGCCAGCATCATGAGTATACCTGAAAATTAGGACGATTAAAACCATAAGAAGGACTCGAACTACATGGAGACACAGGTAATTAATTGGTTAAGGGCAATAAACTAGAATTTGAAAGATTAGGCAGATGAAGAGACTCATTGAGATCAAAAGCACTCAAGGATTGAGTATAATAAGGTGTAGACTCAAAGAAGGTAACATTTATGGAAACAAAGAAGCTATGTAGTGTAGGACTATAACAACAATATCCCTTTTGAGTATATAAGTATCCTAGAAAGACACATTTTATAGCATAAAGATCCAACTTATCCATCTTGGGAGTTAGTTGATGAACAAAGGACACACACTTGAATATACGAGGAGGTAAAGAGAACAAAGGCGAATTAGGAAAGGAAATGGAGTAGGGAATTTTACCACTAAGAACAGGGGATGACATCCTATTGAGAAGATAGCATGCAATAAGTACAACATCACTCCAAAATAGTTTAGGCACATGCATATGATAAAGGTGCAAATGATTTTAAGGATAATGTCTATTTTTCCTCTCTGCAACTCCATTTTGTTGAGGAGTGTGACCACAAGATGATTTATGAACAATACCAAACTGAGTCATATAATTAGTAAATTGAGTACTGAAATACTCTTTAGCCTTATCATTTCAAAGTATTCAAACTGACAAACCAAATTGAGTCTTTATTTTAAAACGAAAGGCACAAAATATATGAAATAACTCAGAACAATCGTTTATTAAATATAGCCAAGTTATTCTTGAATAATCATCCACAAAGGTTACAAAGTACCGGAAATTCAACTTGGACACAACTCTACTAGGACTCCAAACATCATAATGAATTAACATGAAAGGGCTTGCAGCTTGTTTATTGACTCCAAAAGCAAAAGGGCACAGTGATGCTTTTCCAATTGACAAGACTCACAATCAAGACTAGACATAAAACTCAAATTAGGAACTAAATGTTTCAACTTCTCCAATGAAGGATGACTAAGGTGACAATGAATCTTGAGGGTGTGGTAGCAACAATGCAGACGATAAAAGGAGATAGCAACTCAATGTCATAAATTCACTAGCTTCATGCCCTCCGCCAATGGTCTTCCTCATCTTCAAATCTTGAATAACCACAGAGTCAGGGAAGAATGTTAGTGTAGCAATTCATGGATATGGCAGTCTTGCTAACAGACCTAAGATTGAAAGGAAACTTGGGAATATACAAAACATGAAGCAAGAGAAATGGAAAAAGCGGGATTTACAATCCCAATTCCGTAAATGGCAGTGGTGGATCCATCAGCAAGAGTAAGACAAGGTAAGTTTTCAGGATACTGAAGAGTAGAAAAGAAATTAGGTATGCTTGTGATATGATCAGTGGCAATGGATTCTATAACCTAAGGACTAGGACGAGAAGCACTGGATGACAGGCATGCTGTTGGATTATGTGTTTGGGTAAGAGATGCTATGGGAAGAGAAGCTTGTTGTGACGCCCAATACTCTACTAGAATTTAGAATACTCTTTGTCTGACATAGATATAGTACGTTGTCCCCCACTTGGCCCCAAAGGTGTGGAGTCGGTGGTGGCTGCATTCGCAACACGCGAAGGTCTACTATGGAGATCCCAACATTATTCAATAGTATGATTACCTCGTCCACAATGAGCGCAATTGCAAGGACTGCTTCTACCTTATCCATCTCGACCACCTCGATAACTTCTACGGTTGTTTAATAGAGAGAACTAGAATCACTATGCGTGTAAAGGCTATCTTCTTAGAGCCAGATGCAAGATCAAGAGAATATGTGCTAATGGAAGCATGAAGGACATGAGAATAAACATGTGCAAATGACGACAATTTTGCATTGCCAAGTATCTAGGACTTGAGTGCCTCAAACTTGGGTTTCAAACTTGCTATGGAACCCGAAGAAATCTCATATGCTCCCTTTGCTTCTACATCTCATGAACATCGATGGTTATAGGTTGCATGATTTTGAGTACCTCATGAATATGTTTCATCTTTTCAAAATAATTTGTAATGCTCCAATACCCCTGTTATAATTGAAAGTACTCCTAGGATAAATCATACATGTGTGTAATGTTATTAGAGTACATAAGCTTGGCATAATTCCAAATCTCCTTGTATGTATCTAGATGAATGCACATCCGTGCAATTTGGGCCCCCATGGAATTCCATAAGAGGGAAACAATCAAGGTATCTTCCTAAATCCACACTTCTTTTCTCTTCTCATCAGAAGGACCGAATTGAAGCAAGTGTTCAAATTTTCCTAGTCCTGCTAAATAAACCCGAATAGCCTTAGATCACTGAATGTAATTCTTTTCATTCAACTTTTTTTTAGTTGTTACCTGTGGCAGTGATGAAGGAAACATGTTTTTGGGATTCATAGACTTAATCCCAATACTCACAAACCAGCAGCCACACCATTGTCAAAACATGAACAATCAAAACTAATTGGGACAACCAGAAACACAGTGAACCACTGAAACAACCATGGACGAGGTGAACCGCCTACAAACTATAACACTGCCACAACATCACAAATCAACTTATGAACACTGCCACTGCTCCCAGAAACACACAAAAAGCCTTTACGAACACCTAATTACCATAAGTGCATGGTCCTCAAAGGTTGGATTTTTGAGCAAAAAAACATGCCCAATAGCTTGATAATATGGTCCTGGGAAGGAATCAGAATATGCTGGAGGAAAAAATCAGAGAAGGCGGCAGGAATTATTCTCACGTGCTGGTGTGTGGGGTTGGGACTGCTGGCAGTCGGCTGGCGTGTGGGGGCGTGTGGGGAAGTTTTCAGAGATGGGATTTTGTAGGGTTATGCCTCAGAGGGTTCTGTTTTTGGCTATATGGTTTGTTTTGTGAAATAATGAAGGGTTGTAGTGGTTCTGAGAAGGGCAGTGGAGTGTGATAGGGTTTAGGTTGGATCATGCTTTGATACCATGTTAGAGTACACCACTTTACCTAAAAAAGCTTAAGCTATTACGTTTTGGGCCAACAATGTATATCAAGTCTTAACACTTCCCTGCATGTGCAGCCTGAGAGCACATGGAGAGAGACACGCGCGATAAATAACACCCATGATAGTGAATACAATAATTTTTTAAATACTCAGGACCTCCTGGAAATGAGCTCTGATACCATATTGAGATTTCGATTAAATGAATGATCTAACTCAAAGATAGGTCTCTCCTTCTATTTATAATACAAATCAAATACATTCTAATGACCATAATGCCATTACTAACTCTCACTAATTAACATAACACTAACACACTTAATTATAATATCAAAAGACGAAAATAAACATTAACATTTTTAAACTCAAGCTAAAAAGAAGTTTGAGGGCTTGAAGCTTAAGGAGGATCATTCTTGGTTTCCTAAAATGATTGAAAATGGGCCTTGGAACTTGGAACTTTGATGGTTGCTATATATTTATAAACAATTTAGGGATATGGGCCTATCTCACAATTCAAATTGGGCGAGGTTCATCATATGCTTGTTTTGGCTTTGTTTGTTCAAAGAAATCATTACTTGACAAAAAAAATTGTATTACAACTGTTTTTTTTTTTTCATAACCAATTGTATTTCTTGGGAATTGCAATCTAGGAAGCATGGATGCTGACATTGGACACAAACATGACACAATGCAGACATGATGACAAGGCAATTTTCTGAAAGCTAGAATATGACATGTGACAGGGACATGTCAGTTGATTGATTGAGATAGCAAATATATATTTAGGCACATTTAGTATCGGAATTTCCCCTTTGGTAGTAAAATATTCAGTTAAATAAATCGAAGATGAACAATGGGCATTATTCTTCTACGCAGTTTACAAATAAAATTTTGTTCATTTGCATTGGCTGCATTCATTAGTTGTAGTTTAACATCAACACAGTTGTTAAAGATACCATTAAATTTATTGCATAACATAAATCTAACGATAGGAAACAGAAATAATTTTTTCAACAGTAAACGCAAATTTAGCATAAAAAGCATGAAAGAGTAGAAGATCGGGAGTGTCACAGAAGCGTCCTATATGTGTCCTGAAGTGTTTTTAGTGTATGGGATATATCATTTTAAAAAATAAATTAATATATTTTTTGACATGTGTCGGATATGTGTCCAGCCCTTAAGGGTTTTGTGAGCATTTGCATTTCCTAGATGGCAACTACAGAATTTCTCGTTATGGAGATTTTTTTTTTTTTTGATAAATCTCAGTATGGAGATTTTTACTTTTAAAATTTCATGTTTGCTTTAATTTAATAGGTGGTCATCCTAGAATTCATGTGAATTTGTTTCTAAATACTCTTGTCTAGTTTGAGAAGTAGCTTGACATGTGAAAGACTGACATGGACACTGGATAGTTAGGATAGTTAGGATACTAGGACACTAAATGGGCTCATAGACATGGAAAAGCCAATAAACATTAGGACAAAACACAATGGGGACCAGTGGTAAATAATGTGTATTATATAGATAGTCATGTGTGCAATTGGATTTTATTCATGCAATATTTGTATAGCCAAGATCCAATTATAGCAGCTGATGAAATTTTATACCATGCTTGTTTCCAGATGAAGGATATCGCTACGGAGAACTTTCAGAGGATATGTGAAGCATATGAAATTTTAACTGATGAGCATAAAAGGCAAATATATGATATATATGGAATGGAAGGTTTGACTTCAGGGTTGGAGCTTGGTCCAAAGCTGAATAAAGTAGATGAGATTAAGCAGGAATTTGAAAGGTTACAGCGTAGGAAGCAACAAGAGAAGGTCTTGGCCCATGTCCGTCCTTCTGGCACAATCCTTGCCAATCTATCTTTGCCACAGTTTCTAGATGGTGATGGCATAATGACAGGGTATGATTTCTTTTGCTCCCTTCATCTGAATATATGTTTTGAAAGATAAATATATTTCTGTAAATTATATCTTTATAATTTGTGGAAAAAAAATGGACATATTGATAAAGCTTGATATACATTTGTTGTCCCACAGCCTAATTGCTCAAGCTCTTAGGTGAAGTGGAGATAAAGTGGCGATCTAGAATGGTATCAGAGTCCTAGTTTCTATGAGGTCCTGGGTTTTGTTCTTGTTGGCCACGTTATTGTATGACTAGAAAAGTGCCCGCACTTCCGTATTGGGCCAATTTAAGTAAAAAATAAATTTAATTGATCAAATAAGAAAAAAATAAAAAAGTCTTCCCGCCCTAGGGATTAGTAGGCCTTGAAAGGGGCCCTTATAGTTATGAAAAAAAGAAAAAAATGTCCTCGTGGATCTACACCTGCTCACACAACCCAAGTGAATGGACATAGGAGTGCCACGTGGCAGCCCCTGAAGGACACACACCCAAATTTAATATATGTTATAGATTATAAGCTGTTAAAAATTATCTTATTCTTTGTAATGGGTCATATTCATTGTTTGTTATTGTTCCACATCTCACTGGACTGGCAGGCAGTGGAGAATTTTAAAGCTTGATATAGATTTTCGGCCAATTCCTACCACCTTAAGGACAAACAAAGAATTTTATAAATGAAAAAGAATAAAGAATTCAAGAAAGAGGACAAAATATCTACCAAAGAAAAAAGAAAGCAAAAAAGAAATCTAAAAACGAGTGAGGAGGGTTAGCAATCCTTGTGCATATGAAAGAGAGACACTCTCTTGAGAATATCAAATACAGAAACACTAAAGCCATGCAAGAAACACAACTCTCATGATACACCGGAGGAACTACTTGACCTTTAAAGATTCTAGTATCATGGTCCAACCAAAAACGCCACAAATCTGCAAAAAGTAGCACATTTTTGAAGCATTTCCTTCTCCTTCCCACAACTAAACTCTTGAATTTATGGAGAAGAAAATCCTCCAAAGGAGGATAATCTGACTATTCCTCAAACACTTCAAACAACTTATTTCAATAACGTCACAACAAGGAGCAATGCAAAGAGATACAAACATTAATTTCGCCACTTTGATAGCAAAGAGCCCACATATAGATAAAGCTTGTTATCCTTCTTTTGTACCACAAATCAAATTTCATCATGGATCCTTAAGTCCACACTAGAAAGTGTAGCACGCCCTTTGAATTGTGAAGTATTCTTCCTTTTAGGTTTTTTTTTTTCTTCTCATCTCTCCTCTCACTCTCCCTCTCCCTCTTCCTCCCACCCTCTCTCTCTCTCTCTCTCTCTCTCTCTCTCTCTCTCTCACGCACACACTCACACATTAACAACTCAACTGTGTCTGTGGTACAGTGTACAGTAAGACACCTGGAGGCTGGAGTCGATATATATATATATGCATCCTTCCATGTGAATGTTAGTACAAGTTGATCAGATCAGAGAGAGAATCAAGAACTTTGAAAAGAGGCTCTGGAATCCAAGGGCTTTAGGATAAGCAAAACTGTAAATTTATAAGATGGCGTGATCAGCTGTGCATGTTAAACAGAGAAAATGGTATGTTCAGAGATGAATGTTTTGCAGTGGAGATGTTGAGATTAATAAGCAGACATATTAGGAAAGGAAACATAAGAAATAAGTAGTACGTGAGATGTTATGGGTAGCACTAATTGAAGACAGATGAGGGAAAATAGGTTGGTTTGACATTTGAAGTCATGGCCATTTGAACATTGGTTTTGGAGAGTGATATAATTGAGATGGATGGTGCCTTTAGGTCGAGAGGAAAACCAAGAATGCGTGACTGTGTGGATAGAGGTAACAAGAAATTATTTAATGAAAAAATAATCTGTAGGGATGGCCATCATAGCCTTGAATAAAGCTAAAGAAAAAGGAATAAAGGATTCATGTAGCTGCCCACATTAATTGGGATGGAGGCTTGGTTGTTGTTCTTTCCTTGTGATGGCTGTTTTGGTTCACTTCTCAGTATTATTCTACGGTTTGTTTGGAGTTATTGATTCCTTTTTCAAATATAAGACGTGACCTATAGACTAGTGCTGAGCTGATGGTTTTTCTGAACTTCAAAGCACTACAATGGTGACTTCATTGCTTTTTCCTTAAATTTTGTAAATATTTTACACTTTGAATACATTTGCCCCTACCAGAAAATCTTGATGTGAATTCATATATATTAAGGTCCACTTTCAAATTCATTTCCATTGTAGTTATTTATCTTGGAATTTAATCAATGATCTTCTTGTCTATCTTGCTTTAATCCTTGACCTTTGGAATGTTCCATGCTTGCGTTCCTATTGGTAATGTTTGCCTTAATACACTTGTTTATAGCTTCACCTGGCAACTCGTGTTTATAAATAAATGTCAGCATGGCTATGTCAAGTGAAGTTCAGTCTCAAATATCAAAACGGAATGCCATTTCTATTGGTGGAAATCTGGCTGTGACGGGAAATTCTGGTGGTGGAGCTGCAACTGCTGTTTTTAGGCATCAAACTTCTTCGGTTTCTTCAATTGAATTTATGGCATCAGCTGGTTTACGGGCACTTATTGGGGTACAGACATCTCGGTAGGAAATTGCTTTTATAAGAATAAATTTTTCTCCCTCATTTACTAGTTTCAAGTCACTCCATTGTTTTGTGCAGCCACTTATCACGGCATTCAACGGCAACAATTGGTCTTGCAATGTCACTGAAGGATGGTTCAATCAATCTTTCAAATGCATGGACTCGCCAACTGTCTGAGACATCAAATGGAAATGTATGTCTCTTGGTTGTCACAAATGGGTTCATTTGCGCATATTTTTGGAACATTGAAAAGATTAATTTTGTGTGATTTTTTTTGGAGTAGTGTTGAATGGGCTTGAAACATGCGGGAACTCGGTTTGAGATGTATAAGCAATGTCATTCTATTTATTTAGCAGGTGCCATGATATTAAATGCCGTTTTTTAAATGATGGAAGGATTATTAAAAAAAATAAACTTAGATTCAATGAACATAAATTTTCTTTTAGTTAGCTGGTAGAGGTGTGACATAATTTAGGCTATATAACCTTTTGGTGGCTGCTAATTATTTTGGACTCAATTTTGTTTTATTGCCCTTTTGTCTTCCAGATACAACTTACTTTCGGTCTGGAGTCATCTGTTTCTGTTGGATGGCAAAAGAAAGATGAGAAAGTGTCTGCTGCTGGAGAGCTGAAGGTACATATGATATTTCTTTTTCATCCAGCTGAATATCTCTCTCTTGGAAGGTTAGATAATTTAAATTATACTGCCACAGGCCCATGAGGAAGAGCATTTGATGATTCTCTCTATTTGAAAATTACTACAATGAATCAAGCATTACTCAATTTAAAGTGTTGGTGATCATTGATCAAGCATTCATTTTTCTATTGTTGCCAAATAAGACGTTGAACTTGTGCATAAAGTGTGTTTGTTGCTGACTTTTGATTGAATTAAATTTTAGCTGCAAGCAGGCATGATATCTAGATGGTATGAATCAGTCATGGTTAAGCTTCTTCCTAATACCAATTCCTCCATTATTTATTTCAATGATAACTCCAACTATCAAATTAGGCATCACAAAATGGATAGTGACCAAGCATGTGAGTCATGTAACTAAAGTCCTCGATTCTTTCCTCACATATTTGAGGAAGAATATTTTGTTTGATACTTGTTATAGCATTCCTGGGAGTGTGTATAGGTGACCTATGTCTGGTTTGGTTTAACTTGGTAATATTATTAGATATTTCAATAAGATTACCAAAAATAGCCATGGCTTGTGTGTAATAAACTAGTAATGTATTAAGAATAGTCATATATTTAGAATACATAAAGATTTTTATTTTTATATTATTTTCTGTCTTATATATATTTTTGATAAGAAAAGTATATTAACAGAAAAAAAACAAGGTAACAGAGAGAGGAGAAAAAGATGTCCTCCTGAAGAACAGAAAGGAAAGTTACATTTGATTACAATAGATCGCCCCTCGCAGGTCAGGCAACAATAACCCCCAAAAGAATCCAAAGGAATGGGCCCAAGAAGAAGCTGAGAACACAACACTATTCCATAACAACTAAGGAGAACCCTCTAAAAGAACATGAATGAATGGGCCCAAAAAGAAGCTAGAGACACGACTCCATGCCATAACAAATGAGGGGAGGTTGTGCGATCCTTAAAGGTTCTCAAATTCCTCTTGGTCCAAAGGGTGCACACAGCTCCATAAAGCCATTCCCTTTTTGGTTTTGCCAAACCCCAATATCTTACTTGTTGGAAATACCCCACAACGCATGAAACCACCTTAGCTTTGCCAAAACAAGAGAAAATTTCCACTGGACAGTGAAAGAAAAGATGTGCCTTCGTGTCACTGGACTCATGGCACATGAAGCACATATCCGGAATGAGAGCCTTGTAGGGTCGTTTGTAGGATAGCAGGTCATGCATATAACTAATTGAGTGACAAGAGTTTGATGAACATCCGAATCTTAGGAGGAACTTTGCTTTCTAAATGATGTAGTTATAGGGAAAAATGATCAGGGTTGGCTGTTATTATTGTATTATTTATTATAATAATATTACATTATTATAATGTAACATAATATTACTTTATTTTTTTGATATTTTTTTTGATATTATATTTATATTATAAGATAAAGCACACTATTATATCATTTTACAAACTTAATAACAAATTATGTAATTAATAATACAATATATGATAATATAATTTAATATTATATTATTATAACAGAATAATAATACTACTTTCAAGTTTATTGGCTGTTATTTTTAATATTATAACATTTTATTGTTATAATATAACAATATTGTGTAATAATATTGTCATTGAATAAATACTGAATTATATTGAATGCTGTAAATAAATTTATCAAGTGTGATATGTTAATATTTACAAATAGAAAAAGTTGATTTGCATGAAGTTTGACTTACTATTATTAATAGACAACCTAAAAACGTTAATAATTTCCTTAATTAATTGTTTTTTTTTTCTTAAGACTCAACTCATCAAATTAATTATAAGTCACATGGTAAGTTAAGGCTTATGCAAAAACAGTAAAGTGAATAGGTGAAATTTTAAAGAGCACTGCAATATTGAGTAAAGATTTGTTAGTAACAATAAAACAATAGCTAAGCATGTTTTAGTGAGTGTAATATTCTTTTGTTCACTTAAACATGTTGAAATATTAATGAAAAAATATAAATTAAATTTATTATAAGTTGTTAACATATACCCATTCATTCTCCATTAATTAATTAAACAGGCATGGCACTTCTTTATTCTCCTCTTTATAGAGTGTTAACTTAAATATGAGCTCATTTAAGCCTCACTTATTAGCTAGGGAGGGATGGAGCGATTTTAAGTAAAAAATCTCAGTAAAATATAACATGTACTTACAAAAAGAGAGTGCAATATTCTTCTATGTTTCCACCTAAATATTTTGAAATATTAAGGAAAATATGCAAGATAAAGTTAGTATAATTTGTTGGTGGGTATGCGTTTGCATCCTATCAATTAATTGGAATTTCTTTACTTGCCTTAGTTACATATTAAGGAAAATATGCAAGATAAATTTAGTATAATTTGTTGGTGGGTATGTGTTTGCATCCTATCAATTAATTGGAATTTCTTTACTTGCCTTAGTGTCACAAGCTAAGCTTGTTCAGGGCATTATGCTTGCCTGTGACCGCTTATCTCATGTGCTTGGAATGAGTTTCCATCATGTAAATACTAGTGTAGGGTTATTTTCTGCTAGTAGAGTCTTTGTAAGCCAAATAAGGCAGTATGACTCCTCGGTCACTTTGATGTTTCCTAGTGCCAGGATGATAATTACATAAAAACCTCTTTAGGGGAGGGTGAGTGTTCATCAGTCATTGTAAAACTCACTAGCAATTGTCATCGTGCTTAGCCTACTTGCCTCCCTCGCTAAGTACACCATGTCAACGGAGGATTTGTTAATGAATTACATTTGCTTCAATGTTTACTGCTTGCTTGCCACGGCTTTCATGAATTGATTATTGTTTCCACTGCTATCTGAATGAATGTTAATGAAAGTGTGTCGTGGATGAATGTTGGTAAATGATAGGTTGGCTAGTTAAACAAGAGTGCTTTAGCTAGCGCCGCACGGCCCTTCACAAGGGTGTGAAAATAGTCGGACTGTGACACTTAGTTACGAAGTAGTTAAATTCAAGCCTGTTTAACACTCACTCATTAGCTACTTGGCTTGCTAATATGTTTTGCTTCTCATAGCACAAAGTGAATAAGATTTTATGGAAAAAGTTTCCTTCAATAGAGTGCCCTAACTTAGAACACAGGAAGAGAAAATGAGTAAAAAAAAAAAAAAAAAAAATTCTTGACACATGTCATAATACGGTGCACTGTGCACTTGGACTCACTCTTTAAGTTTTTATAATTTGATAATTGGTAATCATTTGCAGTCTGTTAATTAATTGGATGGACGTGGGAGGCTTTATTTTTTTGATTGTACTCTTTATTTTCTCATTTTTGAGGATTTCTTATCCTTTTCATTTTATATTCTTCTTCTCTATTTCATGAAGTTGTTTTTTTTTTTTTTTTCTTTTTTAAAGGATGGATATGAACATTTGTCTTATTCACCCATTTATAGATGGATTGACTTAAATTCAAACACCTTTAACACTTGCTCATTTACTACATGGTTTGTTGACCCATTTTGCTGCCATTAAGGAAGACAGTTTTTACGGAAAAATGTTTCCTTTGATTAGAGAATCCAAAATATTACATGAACATGGGAAATAAGAAAATAAGTTAAAAAATCTTGACATTTGTTGCAGCTTGATGCGCTTGAACTCACTTTTTACACAAGTTATAGAAGATTATGGGGGCATTGGCGTTCAACTAGCCAAAATAGTGTGGACAATTCAGTCCCAAAAAAATTTGTCCCCCATAGGATTTCCCATGATTGAGAACGGGAATAGGATTCCTATGTTTTGTGGGAATCCTTCATTCTTAGGGAATGTGAGATTGTTGCCATGTCAGGGATGTCACCTTCTAGACTTCAAATGAATGTGGGAAATGATATGCCATGGACATCACATTGATGAGAATCCTAAATGAACCCTGCGATCCAAAATTTTCAAGGGTTTAGCACTCTAGAACTTGCAACAAGGCTGCTGAGTTGTCACCATGTATCTTCCAACTAAAAACACTATCTTCCCAATATAAGTTCCATTCAAGTGCTTGATAGAAAGTCCTAGTGATCAAGTACAAGGTATTGATTATCTTGTATGTTCGATTATACCTTGTGCATTTTACCCTAGAACACTAAGAGTGTAAAAGATTATAAGGCGAGCTTTAAAACCATGGTTTGTCACTTTAGTTTCGAGGAAGACGGGCAAGGATGGGAAAGGCAAATGTAACTATGGTATGGAATAGCTAGAAACCTAAGGGGAAAAATTATGTGGGAGAACCACTATCAATATCTTGCTGCAAAGATTAAAGGTTCCTTGTTCTATTATGAAGGTGTTGGTTCTTTTTTCTTTGCTGCTGCTGCTGTTGTAAGGAGAGTGGATGAGGGAGTTTGAACGTTGATTGAATGGGAGAATCAAAGGATACTGACTATTGTTATACAGCTATAGAATAAGGTGATATTGGATATAGATGCAGCTGAGGTACGATAAGACATAAGTGTAAGAGGGTATGTGGCAACGCCTGATTGTCTAATTGGAATTTCCTTGTAAGATTTCGATTGCAACCTTGGAGGGAATTAGTACTTTTGAAAATGATGGTATGGATGAAAAGCAATTGTGCAAGGATGGAATTTTGCCCTCCCCGAATTTGTAGTAGGACATTGCCCATGATCGTGTAAATTGCTGGAAATGGCTTCATAGAGCCAATCCCACCTAATGGGACTTAATGCTTGGTTTATTTTTTGTTGTAGCATTTGTTGGATGAATTGGGTTTACACATGTTAGATTGTGGAGGAAACAAAATTCGGATAGATGGTGGTAATTCAAAGGTTGAGAAGGGGCACAGGAAAGTAGAAAATTTCAAATGTTTGTTGAATTATGACGGGAAGGGATGAAAGAGGGTTTTTCTTGGTTAATTTTTTGTGTAGTTTTATTTTTATTTTAAATTTTTTGTTTATTATTTTTTTTTTGAGGATTTCATCTCCTTGCCTATGTTGTAATTTCACTCTCTGTTTTAGTATCTCTTCTTCTTTTATGAAAAAAAAAGAATGTTTTCTGTTGCAACATCAATAATAGTGGCGAGGGGTCTATGGTGATACTAGACATGATCAAAGATCAAATGCTGGAAATTCTTATTTGAAAGAGAAAAATAACACTTGATGGGAAATGAATTGTAGGCAACATCAAAGATTATTTGTTTGTTGAACTATGATGGGAAGGGATTAAAGAGGGATTTTCTTGGTTAATTTTTTTGTGTAGTTTTATTTTTATTTTAAAGTTTTGTTTATTAATTATTTATTTTTTTGAGATTTCATCTCCTTGCTAAGTTGTAATTTTTCTCTCTCTTAATATATCTTATTTTATAAAAAAAAAGGGTTTTCTGTTGCAACATCAATTGTAGTGATGAAAGGGTCTATGGTGATACTAGACATGATCAAAAGATCAAATGATGGAAATTCTTATTTGAAAGTGAAAATAACACTTGATGGAAAATGAATTGTAGGCAACATGGACGATTATTGTTAAGGATGGGGATGTTTTGCAACATTCTTGTGTGTTGATTATCATTCTTTGTCTGTAGTAACACAAATGATACACACAGGAAAAAAGTAAGAGCAATGCAACAAAAGCAGACTGCCATATTTAAACAGAGGAAGAGAAAAAGCTAGTCGTGTTATCTATGGTCAAAAGTTGGATAGCCGGCCAGGAGTTGTGCATGGTAGTGTTGCATATCATATAAATGATGCATTATTTCAATAATAGAAGGGGCGCTTCCACACAATGATAAAATTATCGCTATGTGACCAGGTCATAGGTTTGACATGTGGAAATAACCTCTTGCAAAAATGCAAGGGAAGGCTATGCACTGTAGACCCATTGTGGTCTGCCCTTTCCCGGACCCCACATATGCAGGAGCTTTGTGCACCTGACCGCCCTTATTATTGCAATTATCAATACTTCAGAATTTTAAGAACTTTCAGATTCAACAAGTTGGAAGATATTTTACATTGAGAACTGGGCACTAGTGTGGGGGAAATCCATGTGAGGGATATATTGAGAACAAGTCCTCAATTCAGTATCTTTTGTGCTTAACCCCAATTACCTGCTTTGCATTGCTTCTTTGCTGAGACTTCTTTGAGGAAAGTGGACACTTTGGACCTTTTGTAAAGGAGAAAAAGATATGATGTCTTTTCTTTCATGATGCGCAACTATGAATGAAAAGACATAGGAGCAGCATCAAGGTTCTGTGGCCATGGAGAAATTAGAAGGAATAGAAGAGATGAAGGTAGACCTGGCAAAGCGGATCGGGTCGGTTTATCCGTGGCGGATAAGGCGGATTATCGGGTGAAAAAATCATAATCCATATTCGACTCGTTTAAGTGGCGGATTAGGCGGTTTCGGGTCGGATAATTCATGGCGGATGAGCGGATAATCCGCCATTCTCAAATATAATTTTATTAATAATTTATTTTTGTCATAATAATTTAAATTGTATACTAAAACTTGCAATTAGTTTGTGTATTAACTTTTTTAGTAACTATATCAATCATTCAATCATTTATACTAATTAACAACTCCTAATTCATACAAGTAAAGCTGTAAACAGTAAAACACAATAAATTAATCTCAATCCAACTCAAAATAAAAACTCAAACTGTGTGACTCGTGTGAGTGTGAGTCTAAAATCTAAACATTATAATTGTTCTTACAGCATGTGAGTTTCTTTAAATACAACTATTTTCAAATCGTGTGAATCTCTCAAAATAAAACTATCAACAAACTAAAAAAAATCTCAATCCATCCTTCAAATAACTTCAAAATTATTTGAATGCCTTGAATTAATTGAAATGCTTTCATTTGTGACATCAAAGCTTTCATCTTCTTCTCCTCGTGTGCCTATCATGAAAGAATTCAAAATATAATTTAAGTTATTAATTGAATAACATAAATTGAACTTATTAATTAACATCTCAAAAGTTACAAGTTATCAAACTGGAAAAAAAATTACAAATAATTTATTCAACACTACAAGTTAAAACAACAAATAAAAAATAATTTATCGACTACATAATTTTCAAAGATAAATAGAAGCACTAGCTGCACAACCTGTGCTAGTGTAGTAATATTCAAATAAGGTCAAATAGAGCAAGATGATACACTAGATGAGGTACGACCTGCTCTTTCAGCTTGAGCAATATCTTCAGCAGGTTCTTCCTTATCTACAAATTCTTCAACTGCATTCAAATTTTAAAATATAAATAAATATTGCATAATACATAGTATTTATAATAACATAGAAATATAATTAAATAAGCATACCTCCTCGACTATACAGCCAATCACGAGTTAAAATGATAGTTTCAGCATTATCAGGCGTAAGAGAACTACGTGACATATTTATCACTTTTCCTCCAATACTAAATGCTGATTCCGATGCAACAGTTGATATTGGAATTGATAAGATATCTCTTGCCATTTGAGAAAGAATCGGATACCTATATTCATGATTCCTCCAAAAGTCCAAAATATCCAATTCTTTATCACAATCTACCATCCTCTCTCTAAAAAACATTTCTAGTTCTGACATTGGAGCTTCTTCATCTTCCTTAGCAAAAGCTTTAAAACCCTAAAAACAAGTATATAACAATAGAAATATAAAAATTCTATAGATGTATAATAAAAGTAAATAAAATTTGTACTTAAAAAAAAATCTTACTTTTAGTGTCACGTCAACTGATGTTGCAATAGGTGTCATATGACCACGATCATGACTAATAGATGCTTCAAAGGAAGGCATTTTATTAGAAGTCAAAGGGGAGTGGTGCTTCACATACTCATCAAAAAGTGAATGCATCTCACGCTGGATGTCGTTTACTCGATCTTTCCAAGACATTGGTTGCACTTCTTTTAAACAAAAAGATACAAATTGTATCTTGAAACGAGGATCCAGAATAACAGCCATTGCCAAAATTTTACTATAATCTGACCAGTATTTGTCAAATTTCCCTTGCATTTGAGTAGCCACATTCTTTAAAAAGATATCATCACCCAATGCTGCATTAAGTAAAGTTACTTGTACCTTCCATACTCCTTGAAAGTACAAATTTGCAGTTGGATAAGATGTCCCAGAAAAAAGATTTGTCAAGTCATAAAAAACCTTCAAGAAACTAGCAATTTTCTCAATTTCCTTCCATTCATCATCGTTTGGGCAAAACTTGAAATTCTCCTCACTAAACCTGAATTGGCAAATAGCATCTCTATAGTATAAAGCACTTTCAAGCATCATATAAGTAGAATTCCACCTAGTAGGACAATCTTGGCGAAATCCTCTCACACGTGGCACTCTCACCTTTTCACAACATTCATGAAATCTAAACTTTCGGTGTTGTGAATGCTTCACATATTTGACATAATCTCGTATTTTGTGCACAGCGAAATGAGATAATTTTAGGCCATCTTGGACAATGAGATTCAATATGTAAGTGCAACAACGAACATGAAAAAATTTTCCTTCCCTTACCAAAGCATTTTTCAAGTTCAAATTAGACTTCAAAAACTCTACAAAACAGTCATTGGATGTAGCATTGTCCAATGTTATGGAAAATAGCTTCTTGTCTATACCCCAATTCACCAATAAGTCCATGACTTTGTTACTAAGTGCTAGACCAGTGTGTGGAGGAGGCATGCTTGAAAAACTCAATACTTTCTTCTGAAGCTTCCAATTTTTATCCACAAAATGTGCAGTTAAACATAAATAGCCATCAGTATTTAACGAAGTCCATAAGTCCGAAGTAAGAGAAATTCTACTAGAATTATTCAATAAAAGCTCACGAATGTGCTCTTTTTCCTTGAAAAAAACCCTCATAACATCAGCTTTTGCAGTATTTCTTGTCACAAATTTTGTCTCTGGATTTAATTCTAAAGCCCATTCATGAATTCCTTCATACTCAACAAAAGAAAATGGCAAATTGTGTCTCACAATTGCCATTGCCAACTTCCTACGTTGTACAACTTGATCAAGTTTTCGTGTATGCAAAGACAACTTTCCATCACCTTGACTCATTAGCATTTGTTTCAAATCACTATTTTTCTTTCCCATGCATTTTTTCATATGACAATGTAAGTTTGATGTCCTAGAGTTCTTACTATGGTAAAGATATTTCTTAGGACAATACTTACATTGAGCATATTGTTTATCTCCACTTTCAATCAACTCAAAATCTGTCCAAATACTAGATGTTTTTTTCCTAGCTCTTTTTACCTGTGGAGTTGTTTCTTTTGTAGGTTCTGTGTTTGATGAATCTGGCAACTGAACTTCTTCTTCACTCATTTCATCATTTTGATCAATTGAATTTGCTATTGACTGAGACATTTTTTTTCCCAAATCCTTGTAATGCACTGCAAAAAATTATGAAATGGGATTAAATGTTTACATTGCCTAGCGAAAGATTAAATTCATCTTGAAACAAAAACAATGCTACTATGCAGGCCTACAACAATAACAAGGTAGAGATGTCAAAGTATTTAAAATGACAAAGGCCTACAACAATAGCAATGCAGAAATGTCAAAGTATTTAACATGACAAATAATGTAGTTGCTAGAAGTATTGGCTTAGAGCTAAAAATTCATATTTTCATTAGCCTTCACTAACTTGAACATTGGTTTTTTTTTCTATAAAGGAGGAATTAAATAGAATTAAATTTCTTCGGTACCAAGGCTTTAAAGGAGGAATTAATGCTTTTACTAAGGACTCCATTATCAAAGAATTGCACTCAACCTATTAGCTAAGACTTTAGTAATAATCTCAAGGTTGATAGATGGATTAAGAGAACTTTATTTTTATAGGCCTATATATATTATGTTGTTAATTTTTTTTTATGACAATAACACGTTTTCTATAAACAGAACAATTTGAATATTATGATTGTTTGAGCAACAAACACTAACCATGCATAGGATTCATGGGAAGAGCATAGATTTTTAGGACATAGATTTGGATATGCGTTACTTTGAACAAACCATAATACAAAATTGTGTTGATTTTATTTCAAAAATCCACACAAATTCAATTCCATGTTCCAAAATCCAAGCTCATAACACTATCCATGCATGTTATGGTTTATTGCATGTTTAGTACACAAGAATATAATGAAATCAAGCGACATGAAATCATATTTATTACTCAGTTTTGTCATTCTCTTCATTTACATTTTTCATTCCATCCAACTCTTATCAATTTACACGACAATATATTTAGTAATGTTTTGCAATGTCAAATTGTATTTCCTGTAAGTGTATGTTTTACAAAAATGAGTTTTTATTTTCAAGAAAGCTAGAAAAGGATTTCTTCTATTATTGTTTTCCAGCTCTTCTGCACAAATACTAGAAAACTACAAAGCAAGGTATGTCATCTTTTGTAATTCTTTGAAAAAATAAAAATTATTTTTCACAACTGAGGTCCTTTAACTTTTTTCAATGACTGGATTGCAGTACCAAAAATGCCCACAACGGGAAACATCCATGCATAATTAGGGGAAAACATAAACACTGCTGTGGCAAGCCTAAGTTACAATTTGCAAATACCAATTCTTTAAACAATTTGCAAGGAATCAATATTTAATATATTTAAAATTAAATAAAAATAGAAGCATGGCTCATGGATGCATGAAGAAGAAAAGTAAAAAAATAAAATAAAAATACAATAAACAGTAGCATGGCTCATGGATGCATGAAGAAGAAAAGTAGAAAAATAAAATAAAAATACACAACACAGTGACAGTGGAGAAAAATAAGTCCGAAGTAACAGCAGTTGTGCTGTTGTGTTTCTTCACTGTGGAAACACTTCCACTTCCACTGTGGAAGTGTGGATTGTGGAACAGACAAATAGGGGTGGAACTGTGGAAGCCTGGAAGGCATAAACCAGAGCGGAGCTCGGAGGGACTACCAGTAACCAAACTACCTTCTGAGTTCTGAGTTCTAAAGCCCCCTCCTGCTGGTTCGAAGCTCCTCGCACCTGCTGGTTTGAAGCTCCTATTGATTCGAAGCGCAAAGCTCCTGGAACCTGCTATGGCGATTGCAAAGACTGGTTCGAAGGATCGAAGAAACTCACGACTCAGAGGGCCGAGGGAAGAGGGCTTCGAAGGGTCGAAGAAGAAGGGTCTTGTGCGGCGGCAGCGACGCCTAGACTGGTTTCCACTTCTCCTTGTCTGAGTGATTCAGTCTCTAGTGTCTGTGGCTAGGGCTCGAATGGAAGAATCGCGAATGGGGCTGACCTGGGTGGGGGCTGGAAGATTGGGAGCCTGAGGGTGGGAGTCTGGGAGGGCCGAGGGAGACTCAATAGTCAAGAGGGGCTGTGGGGCACGCATGTGGGCTGTGGGTGCTTGGGCCGGGGCATTGACCATTGGGCCTTTGAATTTTGGGCAGTGCTTCAGTGTCAGTGGGCTTAGGGGCAGTGGGTTGTGGCTTGTGGGCTATTTTTATGAGTTAATAGTTAAGCGGGTTGGCGGATATCCGCCGGATAAACCCGACCCGACCCGCTAAGGGGGCGGATATGAAAATTAAAACTCATATTCGACTCATTTAACAAACGGATGATCATGAGTCGGTTAGAACGGGTCGGATACGGTTCGGATTAACGGATTTTTATCCATTTTGCCAGGTCTAGATGAAGGATAGGGAAGGGAGGAGAGAGGAGATACGAGGGGGGAACTCACGTTCAATTCCAATTCAAATTCATCAATAACTGCTTACAATATGTCTTTCACACTCTATTTATAAGAAAGCCTGCTCACATGAAATTACATATAAACCCCTAAAACTACATTACATTACAAACATATCCCTAGAATACACAAATACTACAAACAAGCTCCCAAAATACACATAATACTTTAATAATTAAACTAAATACATAATAAACTACTAATTAAACCCAACAATTATCAATCCAATTCTTCTTAAGTAGTCTCAACATGGATCTTCCCAAGGTCTTGCTTCTTGTCCTACATCAACTCTCCCCTTGTTAGAAAAAAATTCGGCCTTGAATTTTGAAATGTCGGAGGATCAAAGGGAGAAGCAAACTTGGACTCTTTGAAAGCTAGTGCTTGAATGAGACAAGACACCATGTTTCATTGGCAGCACCATAGACTTCGGTTGAGAATTGGCATATCAATGAACACATCAGGGATGACAAACTCAACTATAGGCATGTTTGAAAGACTTTGGATTTCTTCAAACATATGTATTTCCTTGCTTGTAGTGTTTTCAAGTTGAGTAAATGTGATTGATTTTTTGTCATGGTTAATTGGTAGAGCGGACTTCAAAACGATTTTCTTCCCATTATAGTGGAAGACATGTGTATCTTCAAGCCCTTGAGTCACCCCCAAATCATCCTACCAAGGAGTACACGTCCAATCTTCATAGGTATGATATGGCACCAAATATTATCAAAATAGCCGCCCATTTAAATAGGAATCAAATATCTTTCATAAACATACATGTTAGTGTTATCAATCCAAGATATGTCATAAGGCTTTGGATAGGGTTCCAAATGAAGTTGCATATGAATAACTCCTGTTTCTAGAAATCACATTCATTGGGTATCTTCCATCAAAAATGAATTTACATACATTTTTCCCCATACTTAAGAAAGGGAGTGGCTTGATATTATGCTTAGAGTATGACAAAATCCATTCATTTTTCCAGTAAGCTGTCACCATATTGCTGGATTTATTCACATATACTGCAAATATATATCATCAAAAGCCTTGACACAATTTGCCCACAACCCTTGCTCTTAATTTCTCAAAAACTGTCCTCTATTCACCTTTGATATTGATGCCGTGCTGAAATGAAACAAATTCACAAAGAAAACTCACAAACACAGTGATGCAAACTGATTTGTTATTGCTGGCAGTGACACTCCATGCTCCAAAGGGCTGATGTTACAATAATTCTTCAATTTCTAGTGTTCCATGTCAAATTATCACACCTGCTTGCATTATGTTGTGTCCGTGACCAAAATACCATGCTGCATATCAAAATATTGTGGAGAAAATGCCAATTTCTCGTAGCTGGAAACCAATTTCTCGCGAATCTGGAAGGAGGAGATAAGTCTGGCAGAATCTGAGTAGCAGTTGCCGGCGTGTGGGGCGCTTGTGTCTCCGGCAGCAACTTTACGGTAAAGTGTGATCAATAAATGAGGAATACAATGGTGTTGGTGGTGTGATGAGAAAAACGTAGGAGGATAGGGCTTTTGAATAGCTGATCGCTGGAAATGTTTTGGCCGGCGTGTTGGTGTTCCTCTGGTGGTCGGATGGCGATGAAAACTTGAGGGTGAGGGGTTCAGGGTGTTCTGTTTTCAATGGGAAGGGCGGTGTTGCAGGAAGGGGTCTGGAAGGTGGTTTGTGAAAAATGGGGACACAGATGAAATTTCAGAAAATGTTAAGAAACTGCAGAACTGCTTTTCAGTTGTTTTTTTTTTTAAAACTGAAATTCAGAGAGAGAGAGAGAATTAAGAAACTGAAGGAGAGAAAAGAAAAAGATGGGAGGTTGGAGGAGTTGCTGGACAGAAACTGCCAAGAGACTGCAACAGAATTCAAAAATGAGAAAGAGAGTTGGGAGAGTTGTGGGGGAGAATTAAAGAGAAGAAGAAGAAGAGAGGGAGAAGAGAAAATGAGAAGAAGAAAGAGGGCAGAATGCTGCTGGGCAGCAAAGGATTAGGGACAGAACAGGAGATCAGAACAAAGAGAGGAGAAGAGAATAAATCAGAAATAGAGAGAATTGTGAGAATTAGGAGAGAAAATTAGAAGAAGAGAAGAAGAGGACGCCCCCGCCGGGGGGGGTAGAAAGGGAAGGGAGGAGAGAGGAGATACCAGGGGGGGAACCTCACATTCAACTCCATTTCAAATTCATCAATAACTGCTCACAACATGGCTTTTACACACTATTAATAAGAAAGCATCCTCACATGAAATTACATAAAAACCCCCAAAACTACATTACATTACAAACATACCCCTAGAATACACAAATACTACAAACAAGCCCCAAAATATACATAATACTATACTAGTTAAACTTAATACATAACAAACTACTAATTAAACCCAACAATTATCAATGCAATTCTTCTTAAGTAGTCTCCAATATGAATCTTCTCAAGGTCATGCTTCTTGTCCTACATCACATAGCTTTTCTTTCACGATGTGCAACTATGAGTGATGCATCATTTAGCTCAATTAGGACCTCATCGGCATTTTTGAGGACTTCTTTAGATCAGGCAGATTTTGTGCAACATTAACGCCATGTTTCTCACCCTGATTCCGAAGAAATATGGGACTTTTAACATCTAGGACTTTCGTCCAATCAGCCTGGTGGGGAGCATGTATAAGATTCTTACTAAAGTCCTTGAAAAGGATCAAAAAACCATTTTGGAAGTTTTCTGGCAGCACCAACATGCCTTTGTTGCGGAAAACAGATCATGGATGCAGCCCTCATTGCTAAAGAGGTGGTGAATTCCCATCAGAGAGGAAGGAGAAGTGGCGTGGTGTGTAAGCTTGATATGCAGAAAGCTTTCAATCATGTCAACTGGAACTTTCTTCTTTATCTTCTTAGAAAGTTTCAGGGAGCGATGGTGTAGTTAGATCACCCACTGCAAAAGCACTCCAAGCTTCTTAGTGCTCATGTTGGGTGCCGCTCTGACTTCTTTGGCTCCTTTAGAGGTCTTAGACAGGGGGATCCTTTGTCTCCCTTCCTTTTCATTATGGTGATGGAGGTGCTGAGTCTCATGTTGGAAAAAGCCACTTACAGAGGACTCCTGAAAGGCCTCAAAGTCGGCAGTAATAGAAGATCTTTGGAGGTCTCTCACCTTTTGTTCGCAGATGACACCATCATTTTCTGTGAGGATGACCCTCTTTATATTCTTAATCTGCATTTCATATTAGTAGCTATTGAGGTTGTCTCAGGCTTGAAAGTCGATCTTGGAAAAGTGAAATCATTCCCATTGGTGACAGATCAAGAGGACCTCTCCTTGCTCTTGTGATGCAAATTAGGATCCCACCCTTTCAGCTACCTTGGGCACCTCCTGGAGCTAGATTTAAAGAAAAAGGAGCCTGGGACCCCATCATCGAGAAGTTTGAGAAAAGGCTAGCAGATTGGACAAGGAACTTCTTGACAAAAAGAGGGAGACTCAGGTACCCTGACAAACCCTTCGGTTTGCTTCATGTCCCTCCTCCCTCTCCCCATTTTTGTTGGAAAAAGGCTGGAAGGGATTCAAAGGAGGTTCCTTTCGGGGAACTGGGAGGCAGAACTCAAATTCCACTTAGTGAAATGGGGCCTGGTGAAACAGCCAATCAGTTCAGGTGGCTTGGGTTTGAAGTCCCTTTGCATATTCAATAAAGCCGTTCTCGGAAAATGGCTTTGGAGATTCATGACTGAGAAGGATCACCTTTAGCGGAAAATTGTTGCTATCAAATATGGGCTTGAGCACAACAGATGGACCTCCCAGGATGACTGTATGGCGTAGGGGTGTGGAAATACATTAGGAAAGGCTGGAATGACTTCTTCTCCTTTATTAGATTTCAGGTGGGGGATGGTGACAACAATTTATTTTTGGCATGATGTGTGGCTCTATCCAGTGGCTCTCAGTGTCTCTTTTCCAGCCATTTACAACATTGCTTGTGACAGAGATGCTCGGACTAGTCAGCATCTTCAAGCATCATTACAGGGGTTTTTCTGGAATATGTCTTTTCATAGAAATGTGGAAGATTGGGAACTTCACCAGCTCACTTATTTCTACTGTCATCTTACAAAATCCAGCCTCAAAACACTCAACCTTCTTGTTTGGTCCCTGGACAAGAAGGTGGTCTTAACTGTCAGATCCTCCTACAAGAAACTTTTTATTCAGGAATCAATCAATGCTTAATCCTCTTGTCTCGATTATGGAAGACAGCTGCCCCAAATAAGGTTGCTTTTTTTTTTTTTTAAAAAACCTGGGAAGCAGCTTAAGATAAGATTTTGACCCAGTACAATGACTATACCCTTCTCCACTGTACCTGGACTACAAATCTTTGGAATGTGGATTTGTCTCTTATTGGACAAAGGTGGGTTACTGCTAGATCCGTGGGAGGGGAACTCTGGGCTTGGAGAGGGATCTGGGCAACAAAGGAAAAGAGGAAGGCTTTGTCTCTCATTCCTCTCGCAATTTTCTGTTGTGCTTGGAAAGAGAGGAACAAGGGTTTTCAAAAATTCAATCTCGATGCTTCAGTTCAGCAAAGAGCAGTGGTTTACTGCAGCTACTAGTTGGCATAGTGGGCTTGTGGCAAATGAGTTTAATGTAATTTTTGATTTCTGTGACACCCTACAGGGTGATTGATTTCTTGTACTTTGGGTTGGCATCCCCTTGATGCCCTTTAATGCATACCTTTTTTGCCGATAAAAAAAAATGATGCATCATTGAGCCCATCATTCTCCTTTGATGATATTAGTGTTAGTTGTTTTTATTTTTTGTAGTCCTTTTATTTTAGTCATTATTTTCTTTTTTAATTGAGAAGAAAGGAACATAGAGGAGTGTTCTTAGGATGAGAAATCTTTTGTATCTGTTTGGGATCCGATAAATTTCCTTGCCTTCCTTTTCTTTATGACTACTTGGCACCATAGATCTCTTCTTTTCTTCCCTTTGTATTTTTTTCTTTCCCTTTTCTATTAAAATTCTGCACATTTTATGGGCATACTTGTTATGGAAAAACCTAGATTGACAGAGTTCTTAGAGTAGAAAATGAAAACTAGAGAAATTAAAGAAAATAGAGAGATGAAAATGCAACACGCACAAGTTTATGTGGTTCGCAACTGGTCTATGCTCACAAGTCAGGGGTAGAGATGGCAGAGATTCTACCGTAATGGAAAGTAGTGCCAAGAAAGAGCATCTTGGAAGGGTAGATGGTGTGTATATTTCAGCCTTTAAAATCTATTTTTCAGGGTATCCTCATGGTTTTATAAGACAAAGAAGCTCTGGTGTCATCTTGCTTTTTTTCACCGTGGATAGTGGAACCTTTTGGAATGTGTATTTTGAAAGACAGGTGCAAGATTGGGTGCTGGAACTTCTCTCAAATTTTTTTTGAAGCGGTCAGTCTTTAAACCTCACCCCCCAACCCAAAAAAAATCCATATTTTGGAATGCGTGGAGGGGAAAAATAGGTGAGATTTTGAGGATCTAGAAAATCACTGATGAATGGTTATTTTTTTTTTAATTATATTTTTGGTACTGTGTTGAAAGTGAGGGGAATGTAGAGTACACTATTAATTTTGTTGATTATTTTTTTCTTGGAAATGATTTGTTGTACCTGGTTTGGTACCCTCTTGGTGCTTTTTTTTTGTACACTCTGCTTTACTTAGTTGCCTGTCTAAACCTTAAATCGCAAAATACCCAATCTAACAAAACTCTCTCCGAGAAAAGAAAAAGGATATAACTGAATAAGAAAAATCCCTGCATAACAGGAGCAACACCCTAAAATGGGGGGAAGACCACATTACCATCAGCAAACAACAGAATTGGGTTGGGCAGCATTCTGCCCAAGCCTCCATGCCACAACAGACTTCTTGTCTTGATTTGATTTTCTTCCAAAATATAGGCAAAATATTAGAGCAGGTCACCAAGTGGGTCTGAGTTCGGTATTCAAGGCACATGAACTATTGCTCAGCAACAGTACAACATGGGTGCTTTTGTTTTTTATTTGTATCTTTTATGGGTTACATGTTGTCAATTCCAGTTTAAATGCCACAACACACTTGGAAAAAGTTGTGCTTTTCACTAAAGGGCCCTATGAGTGTCTTGTGCTTCTTGTGATGTCATATGCCCCTTCGAGCGTCCAAGTCAGGTCAGGCAGATGCATTGATGTGATTCCAACCCTTTGGCTTTTAGAAATTAGAAATTTGTACCTTTATATGATATAATTTTTGGCAGTGTGCTTTATGCTAACGTTTTTAGATTTGAAATCCGTAGGATGTATGATATCCCTATTGGTGTTTCTACCCTTCATGGTTGTCAAATTGAGATTTGAAACTTGAATTGAAATCCCAATTTGAGAATCACATCGAACCATAAGATTCGGTACAAATTTTCAAA
This sequence comes from Malania oleifera, assembly GCF_029873635.1. Taxonomy (NCBI): domain Eukaryota; kingdom Viridiplantae; phylum Streptophyta; class Magnoliopsida; order Santalales; family Ximeniaceae; genus Malania; species Malania oleifera. Next base: position 56,977,643 of record NC_080425.1, read on the forward strand.
ATCATTTCTATGTAAACTTGCATATATTGATATACATACAACAAAAAAATAGTAAAATGAATATAAATTTTAACAATAAATAAGATCATATTTCATGTGTATGCTTTCACAAACAATAAAATATAAGGGAAGGTGTTAAGAAAAATTAATTAAAAAACTAGTCATTATGTTGTTTAAGGGAAGGAATTAAGAAAAAAAAATGAAGAACATTGAACTTTTGGTGTTTAATGATAAAAAAAGTTTCAATAAAAAATTAACTTAAGCAAAAGCTATAAATAATTGGACAATTTACTAAAAAGAACCAACCTTTTAATCTTAACTACACAGCGAAACGTGAGTACCACCTTAGCTTACTCCCTCTTTCTTCTCATGGCAGAATGTTGTACTCCATGAGTGAAGAATGGTTCTGTGAGGGAACAGAAGATGTAAAATTCTGCTTTCAGAGCAGAACTGGCCTTGAGAAGGAATGGGAGGAAATTGTGTAACAAAGCAATTAAAAATAAAGGTTAGGTTTTAAACCAGTTGGGTCTGACTGTGAAAATTGATTCATTAGATTCATGGGTGAATCAATTTAACACTATGCTAAGAATAGTTTTTTGAGGCGATAGAAGACTTAAAATTCTGTTTTTAGCATGGAATCAATCTAGAGAAGGAATAGAAGGCAAATTGTTAACCAATAAAAAAAGGTTGTTTTTGGGTTTTCAACCAGTTGTCTGACTGGATCAGAATTAGGCGAACCAATGTATTCATTATATTCATGGGGTGAATCACTAGATTCCTGTTGTTTTTTGATTCTTTAGTAAGATTTGATTCAAATTGTAAGATTCTAACAACTATGCTACTTTCTAGTTGAATATACATGCTATTGAATTGCTGCAGTATAATTTGTCCTTCTGATGCTAACTACTAAAATAAAATTTCATGTTTTGTTTCTCTATCATTTTAGCCTACTGAGTTCTGTTGTATATTTATAGTACAAACATTTATCTATTTCCTTATGATCCATGTAGCGTATCTGGGTCAATTACCATGTTATGGCCAATCTTGTTCCTTTTTAATTTATTTTTTTATAAAAAATATAATGGCTTAGTGTAAACAATTTTGTGCATGCGATGAGCTTTGTTTAAAAATAGGCTGCTGTTGAGAAGCCAAAAAAAAAAAAGAGGGAATATGACAAGGTTTTTTGAGCATAAAGATACCTCTTCACAACCTTATGGGGAACTTCATCAAGCAAATTGCCCCCCTTTTGAATGGATATCTATTTTGAGAGAATCAAGTATTGTGGAATTTGTTAGCGCTGAACTTTGGGTGACGCTTCTCATTTGGCAATTCCCCATTAGAAGCTTGTCATATTTGATATTCTACTGCAAGAGAATGACAATAAGATTTTTTGCATCTGAAGCTAGACAGTCGGATGTTCTAAGCTTGATTTACAAACAAATTTCACTGTCTAGATTTATGAAGGTTTGAAAAACAAGTGAAACTCTGAGCTTATTACACCATATTTTGAGGCAGTCTCTCTTTTATTCTTGGCAGCAGCGCATGTTAAAGTTCATTTTCAACTTGAGTCCATTGCTGTCTTTGCAGAGATCTTAAGCTTTTTTTTTTTGGCACATGAGTCCCTTCTGAATTTATTGCAGTTTGGCACAAGTTCTTTTGGGGCGTCAGCTCATTATACTCGTCGCCTCTCCTCAAAATCTCATGGCCGAATTGCAGGCAGAGTTGGAAGGTAGGAATCTAGTATGATATCAGTTTTGTGCATATGTTTTAGTCTTCTCATCATTCCATCTTTGTTTTGCAATGATCAATATTCTGCAATGCTATCATCTATTGCTGAATTGATTTGAAGCTGTAAATCTTGTATCATGTAAAGGCAAACACTAGACATTTAAAATTAATTGTCTTGTCTGTTTGAATTTTTCTTTTTTTTTTCCCCCCTGTGCATGCAGATTTATAGATTTTTAGAACTGTATGTAAAATATGAAGTAACTAAGGCCAGCAACCATTGTATGTCATTGTTTGGATGAAATAGTGAGGCCATGGGGAAGAGATGCCAGAAAATTGCAGAAATTACAAGAGCACTAGAAAGAGAAGTAGAAGAGTATGGGGCCTTACCTACTAATTCATTCAACGAAGAGAGAAATTGCAGCAAAAGATGCTTCTTGTTTCAAGCCTCCCTATTCAAACTTTTAGTTCATTCAGCTACCTACCTACAACGATAGCAAAATATAGTATGGGAAAGAACACAACTTACCAAACTAGAAAACTACTCCACTACACTGACAGAACTTAGTGACTTTTTAGTCAAAACTGGCTTAAATCTGAGACTTTCTCTTGGCAAATTAGGTGCCTCTCGAAAGGTATATATGTGTCTAGACAATGTTATGGTCATTTTACTAAAGCTGGTTTGAGTTGTTTGCAGAAGAAAAAAACAAGCATTCACTCATCTTGGAAGTTGGTTTGTTAAAAATGTAATAGGGGGGCATATAAGAAATATTCTACATTTCCTCTAAAACACGGGAAGCATAATTCAAATTTTTACAAATCTCATTCAACAGGGGACCACTATCATGGTGCAATTGAGGTTTCCAGTATTGGGGGGTGAGAAGCACTCTATTTTCCTCTTAAAACTTTCCTCTCTCTCTAATGAAGGTTTGAACTGTGGTTTCGACAGAAATAGATGAGAGGTGCAAAATCACTTGATTCAGATTGTAAGGAAGACCTCCAATTTGTGATTGGACAAGATGGGGGAGTTCCCTTATCTATTCATGCTTGAGAACAATCTTTCGTGCAATAGGTGGGTTAGATTTCTTAATGATGCTGTTATTTGGCTTGTTGATTTGGGAAGGGGCTCTTGGGGTGTTTGTCTGGCTGGATGGAGATTAGGTTAACAAAGGTGGGGAAGTTTCTGGAGCTAGGGTTGGGTGGAAGGGAAAGACATTTTTGGTGTTTGTCCCAGATGGTGCAAAAGGGGTGGCGAAGCTTTGCGAATAGTTTCTGCAAGATAGCTAAGGAATTCTGTCCTGAATCTGGGGGCAAAGGTGAAATAAGTAATTTGGTTTGTGGAGTCAGGTGGCAATGACAGGGAAGAATGGTGAAGGTGAAGTTAGCAACGCTGTTTTCAGACGTGGAGTCTGGGTGTGATGGTAGGGAAAGACCAGATCTGTTTTCATTGTGGTGGTGTATGAGAATTCATTGCTGGAAGCCTCAGTTGTTTGGTTGGAGGCAGATTCAGTCAAGGGGGTTATGGAGGGGGCTGGCGAGGTTAGCAGAGATGTCTAGGGTTGCTCTTGGGTTGGATGAGGTGAAAATATTGGGCTGGGGTTTTTGGTTTTCATTTTGGACCTGGGCAAGGTACTTGAAAAAGGAGAAGCTTCTTTTTTAACTAAGCTGGGCCAGCTAATTGAGCAGGTATAGTCATGGTAAAAATGATTCAGGCCTGGAGCATACTTTGGAAACAAAGGATGGTTCTTTTTCTTCCTTGATGGACCATTGTATTGAACAGGTCCATAGCTTGATTAATGCTGACACAACCCAGGAGGCTGGTGGAATAGCCCATGGAGCTGTTCCGATATTAAATAAGGCCCAAGAAGTTTCTATTTGTGATGTTCAAGGTTGAAGGGAAGTTAAAAATCTTCCTTTTGTAATATCCGAGGCCTAAGGGATACGTCTAAAGACCAGGGATGTTCATCTCAGAGTGTCATGGGCTGAATATTTCATACCTTTTGAAGGGCTGTGCGGCACTATCTAAAGCAATCTTGCTTAACTAGTTAGCCAAAGATTACCACGGTTTACCATAAGAATACATTCACAACAGTTGAATGTAAAGTAAGCAGAAACAGTAAGCAAGTCATGAAAGTAGATGGCAAGCAAGCGGTAAACATTGAAGCAATATTATTCATTAACAACCCTTTTGTAAGCAACGAGTGTTTAGCAAGGAAGGCAAGTAGACAAAACATGTTTACAAAAGCTAGTGGCTTTTACAAGACTAGTGACACTCACCCTCCCCTAAAGAGCTTTGTATGCTATTTTAGCTCTGGCACTAGGAAACGTCAAATTGTCCAAGGAGTCATACCCCCACTTTACACCAAGTCTTGCACACACTTAAAGCATAAAAGCTATACTGCCATTTACATGTTGGTAACCCATCCCATGCACACAAGGAAAACATTCACTGGGCAAGCATAATCCCTTGAACAAGCTTGGCTTGTGACAAAGAGTGATGGATCAATAACAGAGCATTTATGGAAAGATGTGATGGAAGGAATTTCTCAACTGGAGCAGGAGCTGCTATCAGTTGGAGCCCAGAATGAGGGAGTTCAAGAGATTCCTGTAATTGATCAAGCTTAGAGTTCTTCCCTTTACTGTTGTAGGCAGCCAAGGGACTCGGTAGGTATGTTGTCTTTGAAGGATAACCTCTGCTCAAACCTGACCTTGCAATGCTAGTACTTTGAAGCAAACTTTTGATGGCCAAGAGTGTATTCCCTCCTTCCCTAGAAAGAAGCAGAAGTACCAGAAGAATTAGAGGGGAAGAGGCAAACAATTTTTGAAGTTTGATTGACCGATTCTGTTCTTTTATTGGCAGAGTAAATTCTGGTAGTAGAAAGGACCTTCAGTGGACCTGCTGTGGATGAGGAGGAGGAGGAGGAGAGGGTGTTCTATAAAAAAATAGAACTTTTGTAAGGTCAAAATTCAGGGAAACAATGTTGTTTTGGGGGGAAAATTTAATGGTAAGGAAGCAAATTCTGACAAGTTCAGGGTCAAACAGTCTATGTTCGTCTGAAGACAGTGCAAATAGGTCTTGAAACGAGTAAAATAGTTTGAAGAAAAGTGAGACACTTCTGATGAGATAACAGAAAAAGTTCTAAAGAGAGATGCGGGTGGAAATTTAAGTATATTGGAAGAGCCAATTCTTCAGAATGGTGTTACTAGTAGGGTTAGTATTTGCCAAAAAAAAAAAAAAAAAAAGGAAAATGACATTGAAGACATTAGTGATTGTGATGGTGATTTGCTTTTGGACAAGATTTGTGAACAGGATGGTCATGATTTTGATTCATCTAATATGCTTGGGCTTTGAAAATTGAACATATGTGCCTCCTCCTCCAATGGAAGGATTGGAGGGAATTGACATTTTTGGTATGGATGAAAAACAAATGGTTAAGGATGGGATTATACCAACTTCCGTGAAGGAGATTTCTGGGAAGAATCTTCAAGCTTAGAATTGATGGATAAATTGGGTCTTTAGATGTCTGATTGTGGGTGAAACAAAATTTGGCTAGATGGCGGTAAAACTAAGGCAAGGAAGGGCCAGAGGAAACTGGTTTGTCACTCCACATTGAAGGCCTTTTATATCATTATGTTTAGGGGTTTTGGAAAAGGATAGGATAGGAAAGCTTTGTGTCGATGCACTGTTATGGCTGTTATTTGGTGTGTTTGGTTGGAGAGGAGTGCTAGAATCTTCAAAAGTGTCACCACTGCTAACAATTTGCTTTGGAATATAGTGGTTTATCTTGCGTTGCTGCAGGTATCAGCAAATGTTTTTTTTCTTTTTGTCATGCTTCTTTGGAAGACTTGCAGCGGGATTGGTTGGCTTTGCTTCATTGAGTGTTTTTTTTTCCAGTTTATGCCATGATATTTGTGACTAGTTTCTATTGATGTAAAGGGAGGATTTCTTATTCTCCTTGGTTTTTCCTTTCTATTTTTTTTTTCTTTTTTATTCTTCTGATTTGCATTCTTGTCTCTTCTAATACAAATTTTTGTTTATCCAAAAAAAAAAAGGGAGGAAAGCTAAAGGAAACTAGCAAACTTGAAGTGTTCGGTGAATTACAGTGGGAAGGGTTTAAAGAAAGGATTTTCTTGGTTAATTTATTTTCGTATTTATGTTTATTTTGTTTTTTTTTCTTCAGGATTTTTTTTTTCTTGCTTAGGTTTTAATTTTTCTCTCTTTTAATATATCTTCTGTTATTTATAAAAAAAAAACATTTAAAATTTGACTTTCCAGTCACTCCATGTATTTGCCATCATAATATGAATAAATGCGCTATCGTAAAACCATTTAATAAGGGGCCATTTGGTATTAGTGTAAAAAATTTATGAAAACAACAAATAAAAAACATAAGCCAAGAACTGAAAACCAGTAGCCTTTTTGATTAATATTTACAAAACTAATAAAAATTTAAAACTTGATTGAGCGAATTCTGTTTTGGCCCTTGAATCAAATAACAATTAAAAATAAGATTTAAATAGTTAAAATACAAAAAAATTTAAAATTTAAAAATATTATAGTAAAAATATAAATTATTATTGTTATTTACCTAATTATTATATTTCTAAAATCACTTTTTAGTGCTACAAGAACAATCTTGTTGTACATGAAAATTGAAAATTGTAATTTTAAAAAAAATACTTATTATTATTATTATTTTTTTCAGAATAGAAATTTTATGGGTGTTTTTATTTTAATTAAATCTCATATTCACATTGGCATTTTTTAAAATTTTAATTAAAAGTTACATGAAATGAATGACGTAATTCACAAAAATTAATTCTGCATATTAAAGTATTCTTATGACAACAGGATGCCAAAAACCATAAAATCTAGTTTTAAGTTTTTGCTAAAATAGATGAAAACTGACAATAGAAATAACAAATTGGCAATGTAAGCAAACTTGTCATAATCTGTTTCTTCACTGGACATAAAGGAAAACAGAAAATAAAAAAAAGATGTGATAAGAAACAGACCCAAAATTTTATTTTCGTATGTTTTTAGCTAAAGCAATTGTCATGGACTTATGAGAAGTTGATTTACTCATGGTGTGTGGTACGAAGAGAAATGAACATGCTTTCTTTGGAAACTTCTTATCATTCTATTATGTTTTTATGACTTCTGGTATGTCACCTTGTTCCATGTGAATTATTTCTTGCCCTTTTGTAAGCAAGATAAAGCATTTCATTCAAAAAAGGCAGAACCATCCAAGTACAATAGGCGTTTATTGTATCAACAAGATCTAATGGAACTGCTCCGCACAGGCACAAACTCTCCTTTAGTCCAAAAGTGAAATTACATTTTTATTTATTCTCCAGTGATGTTTCCAGTCATTCATAGTGCTAAGTATTCCTTTGTGGGCGAGCTTATTGGTTTTAGGTGAATTTATTTATATATATTTAATTTTCTAGTCGTTGCTGCAAGCTCCTCTTATTTGTCTTTTGTACCACGCATTGATTTACATATTTGATTAATTGATTTTGTGGCAATGATATTTGAAAAAAAGTCAGATTAAAATTTGGAGTTCGTTTTTGTGCTGGGTCTTATGGAGAAGGGGTAGAGCATGGCGTGACCACTGATGATCTTTAGTCAGGATTGGTAACCTCAAACCTTAAACATTCAAAATGAATATTGTTATTTAATACTCAACTGCTTTATTTTATAAAGGATACAGAGGTTCCAGTGAGAGGGGTCATACTTGTATTGGAGTCAATATTATGAAATTCTACCAGCATCTCTATACAGAGGATTGCCTGTGTAGACTGATGTGGGAGGTATTTGATTGGAGCCCCGCTGAGGTGAGTTCAACTCAGTGGATTGAGAGGCCTGAAGAATTGTTTTGGGGAGGGGGGACACTGGTTGGGATAAGTGAGAAAACTCCCGGTTTTGAATCACGATGGCCTTTTTCTAGGAGAATCAGGAGGTTTTTCCGGAGGTCATTATGAAGTTTTTTGACGAATTCCATCTTAATGGGGTGGTGGGTAATAGTGTGAACTCTAGCTTTTTAATCCTAATCTCTAAGAAGGAGAGATTTATGAGGGTGAGAAATGTTAGTCCTATTAGTCTGCTCACTGTACTTTACATGTTCTAACGTCTTAGTTTAGAGGTTACAGGAGGTCTTGAGGGAATGGTGACCATGGTTCGGTCTGCATTGATTAAAGATGTAGATTTTAGATGCTGTGCTGGTGGCTAAAGAGGTGTGAGGTGGGGCAGGAGGTGGGTTAATCTTTAAACTGGATTTTGTGAAGGCTTATGATTGGGTGAACTGGGGTTTTTTGATAAAGCATGTGTAAGAAAGGTTTCGGTGTTATGTGGAGGAAAGTGGATTAGTGGCTGCTTGAGCTCGACCAATATTTTATTTATTGTCAATGCTCAGCCTAGAAAGTAGTTGAGGGCTTCTCAGAGGTTAGGTGAGGGGATCTGTTTTCTTCATTTTTGTCCTGGTGGCAGACATCATGAGTAGGATGCTATTGCATGCAAAGGGTTTGGGTGCGATCAGAGGTTTATCAGTTGGCAGAGTGGAGGTGGAGTTGTTACATTTGGTGATGATACTATGCTGTTTCTTGGGGGATAGTGTTGTCAATTTCTCCCAAGGCAAGTATTTTTCTAAAAATTTTTGTGAAGATTATGGGATTAAAGATAAACTTATCCAAGAGCAGGGTTGGTAGCATCAATTTGGATAGTAGGGAGTTAAAGAGGTTTAAGGCCCTGATGGGATGCGACTCTTTGGATTGTGGTCACTCTCCTATCTTGGTCTCCCTATTGGGGGCAATCCTAAATGTGTGGCTTTCTATGACCTTGTGTTTGAAAGGATTGGTAGGAGGTTGGAGGGTTGGAAAAGGGTGTACTTATCTCTTGAGCGTTGTATAACTATCATCAGTGCTGCCTTCTCCAGCTTATTTATTTCTTATCTCTCTTTAGACTGCCCATGAGTGTTGCTAGGACTGTTGGAGAGGATGCTGTGACTTTTCATGGTTGATTTTTTGGGGAGAATAAGAGAGATCACCTAGTTAGGTAGGGGGTTGTTAGCAGGGGCAGATTTAAGGGGTAACTGGGAGGGGCCACCCCCCGTAACCTCCAAAAGTTTTCTTCCCAGATTAATGATTAATGATTCATATTGATCTATTGTCATATTTCTTGAGTCAAATAGTACTCCAACCCAGAAAGCCACAACCCTTTTCCACTGAAGAACTGTTTATCGAAAGAAAAAAAAAAAGGAAAATTCATTGGCAGAGGAAGACACCCCTTTGAAGCTATAACACTCCTTGCAGGGCTCAAAAGCAATACAAAATCTTTGTCAAATTCCGAATAATAGGTCCGCAGAAGGATGAAATCTTGCTGCCAGAGAAATCAATGACTCTGCCAACACTGATGCTACTGCATTGGGAGAGCCAAATCTGAAAGGGGACTGTGGTTTGGTAATGTGGTTTCCAAAAACATCTCTCTAATTGGAAAAAGCTGTGAAGGTTCCCCTTAGATTTCAATTCCTTGTGGTGCTAGGTGATAAAAAGCATGGGATAGTAATGTTCATCAGAATGAGTGAGATTCAACCCCTAGGAAGTTCATGCGCAATGTTGCTTGTCTATTCTTTCCCCTCATCTGTTTCAAAGTGGATAGGGGCAACTAAGGTTCGATTTTGGGAGGACGGCTGGATAGGTGAGGGTTGAGATAATGGTGCCTCGTTTGTTTAAGATTTCTACACTTCACAATATACCTATTAGCTGTCTTTCTTTTATTCCAAGTGAGGTTCTTTTTCTGAAGATTTTCATCTTTTTATGAATCTTAATGAAAGAGAGGGTGGTGAGTTTGTCAACTTAATGCTCAGGATCATTTTGTTCCTTTCAATAGAGGAGATGAGAGGGTTTGGGAGGGCGATCCTTCTGGCCATTTTCTAGTAAATGTTCCTTCCTTCATGTCCTTAAAACTCCTTCCCCATATTCATTTTTTCCCCTGGAGTCGCATTGTTTGGAAGGCAAAGGTTTCTTTCAATATTTAGATTGACTTTTAATAGGATTAACACACGTGATCTGTTATGGATTGGAAGACCCTACAAGGCTTTCAGTCCTGATATCATATGTGTTTGATTTGCCGCGAATCCAACGAAATGAATGCACACCTTTTCCTTCTCTCAACTTTAGAGTGCTCTCCTTTCTTGTTTTATTGAAGCTTGGGTGTTGCCTCAGGCAGTGGGCGAGTTCTGCTAGTGGGATATTGGGGGTTTATCAAGAACAGGAAGTGGGAAGCTTTATGATCAAGTGAGGTTTTTCCCATTTTGTGGACCCTTAGTATCAAGTGGAATGGGAGAACATTCAAGGATTGCACAACCTCTTCTAGTCTGTTATGGGATAAAACTTTTTAAGCCCATTCTCTCAGGTTTTTTGGGGTGTCTCTGCCTGATCTTCAAAGGAATTGAGGGCAGATTCATTGTAATTTTCATGTTTTTTTGCCTTTTTCTTTTAGAGGACATCTTGTTCCCTTTTCATTGTACTGTGTTTGTTCTCTGCTAATTTCTTATCCACACTCCCCACCACACCACCCCCCCCCCCGCGCGGCGCCGGCATCACTTATAATTTTCCCATGCTTGTGGTCAAATAAGAGAATAATTCATACTGTTCCTTGTGTATATGCTTCCTTTACATTGTCATTTGGTAGGGATAATTTGGTGAAATAACTCAAATTTTCTCATGAGTTCTTTGGTAGAATTCTTTCGTATGGTTCAGTACATTGTTGGTAACTTTTTTGTGGTAAACCCTTTTAAATATTTTAACTGATTGACACTGTTTTTGTGTTTGTTGCTGCCCTCATTTTTCCCTTTATCAAATGGAGGTCTGTTGGGCTGGGCTAGAAATGGGAGTTAGCCCATCTTACACTCCATATGCCTTCCCATCTTCTCTCAAGTTTGAAGTTGAGACCTCCAATATGGAAGTGGGATGTCCTCTAGGGGACTGTTTGTGCCCTTATACCTTTATTCATCTTGGATTAGTCTTTTCTAACTTTAGATATCATTGCCACAGCACTGCTCTTGAGATCGAAGTTGGGGGTGGAAGGAAAATATCTGATTTTAGTACCGTCCGCATGTTATATTCAATAGGAATTCAGGTAATACTGCTACTTTGATGAAAAATAATTACTGGTACTTATGTGATAGATGAAAACATTCTTCCTCTAAAATGCTTGTGCTTTTAATACTTTTTTGGCCAATTGCGGAGAACTGGTTTACAATCCAGTAAACTGTGTCTTCAGTTTCATGAATATATAAAGCAGTATCCAAATATTATGTGAAGCACAATTGCCTTCACTAATTATCCTACTCAAAACATCAATCACCAGCATGGAAAGAAATGGAGAAAGTTTCTCCCCTCTCCTAAAAACCCAAAAAGCTTTAGACAAAGACTCAGGGGTTCTCTATTCACAATAACTAAGAAGTTTGTTGAAGAGAGACAACCTCTAATCCATTTCTTCCTTATCATACCAAAATATTTCCGTTTTTAAAATTTTACCTAGAAAAATAAACTGCCTCAATCATATGCCTTCTCAAAATCTAACTTAAGAAAAATTCCCATCCTCTCTATTCTTTTAGTATCTTGCACGATGTCATTTAACCACCTAGGCTGTGTTCAAAATTCAACAGCCCCAATAAAAACTCTTTGATTTTGAGAAATTGACGCCCTAGACAATCTATTAGAGAGAGAACCTTAATCAAAATTTTGTGGACACTCACCCTAGTAAGAGGCTTAAATTCCATAACTGTATCCTTCTTAAGCACAGTGGTTATGAAAGTTGAGTTGATACTCTTATCCACCATGTATTTTCCAAAATTTAATTAAACACCTATAAGAGATCTAATTTCAAAATATCCCAAAAATCTGAAAAAGCCGTAGTGAAGCTGTCAAGATCAGGGTCATATCATTCTCCATCTCAAACACTGCTCTTTTTGCTTCTGCCTTGTAAAAATATCCATTGTAACAATAAATCTGTATCCTCAGGATTGGGTATCTATCAACCTTTAATCAAACCTTATCATCATCCTCCTCTGAATACAGACTCCTAAAAAAGTCAGTCCTATGCTATTAGCTCTGGATCTTTAATCACCACGCTCATATCATTCTCGAACTCTTTTATTCTGCCAAAATAATGTCTTGTGATTGCTGTTGTTCGGAATTAATATTACTATGCATTTGTATATTTTTTGATCTGGCTTTGTGGCTGTTTTGTACTTGGTTGCTGTTCTTGTATTTGGAGTGTGGTGGTCACATCATACATTTTCCCCTTCTCTATTTGTAGGGTGTTTCCTGGAGACTTGAACTTCATCGCGGGGGCCAAAAGTTGATCATCCCGGTAATGTTGCTTTCACCTTTTAAATTTAATTTTTTTGCCCATTCTAAATTTTGAAGTGTAATGTTGTTTGCCTATATGCTGTGTGCATGTAAATTTTTTTAGGAGGGAATTGGTATTTGTACTTGGGTAGGATTAGCAGCAAGCTAAAAAATTTTCTAAATTTGGAAAATTCATACTCATTTGATTGCTGAAAAGAGAGATTTCATCAGAGGGGCACCAAAGGGGTGCTGTCTGATTACAACAAGCATAAAACAGGAATAACTGACTGTGTAAAATGTTCAGAAAGTCCAAGATCTGGTCAGTCATATATGCTTCAGCATAATAAGTGGTGTGGCTGACTATTGGAAAGACCTTTTGTTCCTTTCCTTCCAGTGTCCAAAAGTTGGTGAGGGTAATCAGGGTCTAGGGGTGTAATAAGTTTTAAACAAAAAAACTGAATGGATGGTTTGGTTCGGTTTTTTAACTGTTTCCCAAAGCTTTAAATATTTAAGTCAAAAATATTTAGGTTCATGATCAGGAGAGAAAAAGTAGACTCCAAATGAAGGCCCATGCAGCTACTGCTGCACAAGCCCAAGCCTAAATCTGCCAGGATGGTTGAAAGAGAGTGCAAGCGTGTCATTTTGTAAGGGGGGAGAGTGCTCAAATTTTTTCAGGCAGCCAATGTGGGACAATTGGACAAAGAGTGATCTACTGCAAGCCTCAGTGGTTCATGAAACTGAGGGTCCTGTTATCCCACATTGTTTTGCGAGAAGGGAATTGCCTTTTTTCACAACTATAAAAGCTTCCATCTCCATTCTTAATTTCTTATTTAAATATGAGTTTTGTATAATTGATGATGATAATAAATTATCTTAATAAGTATGTTTATAATAAATAAAAACTAATAAAGAAATACATTACAAAGTCTTTATAGTTTAAATAATATAGTGATATAGTTCGGTTTTTTTGGTTCAGTTCACTTTAAAAACCGAAACTGAAACTGAAAACAGATTTTTTGAAAATGAAAAACGGAAATCGAAAACCAAAACTGAGTGACTGAACTAGAATGTACAATAGTTTGGTTTTGGTCTGATTTTCGTTTTTTCAATAATTTTTGTACACCCCTATTAGGAGCAAAGTTGTTCTCTTCTCTTTGCTGGAACAATCTCCCATCCAAGCCCGAATTTTGCTCTTAACTGATTTAGCTTTGGTGCACTGATACTCTTATCGTAGCTAGAACAAGATTCCAAAAGTTGCTTCTCCTTAAACAATGGAAGAGGATATGATCAATAAACTCAACATTTTTCTCTCAGGAATAACATCTGAATTAATGTTAGAGGGCCCATTTCTATAGATTTTGCCAAGAAAATCAGTGTCAAGTGTCATTAGCATTCCTCATAAAGGAGGTGTTCTATATGGCTCCTTTTTCAGTAAGATGGAAAGACAAACTAACATATTTGTCCCATTCCATTTTGAAGAGGTTAGGAAATTGGGTGTGAATAGGAGAAGTTCCACACAAAACATCATGCTAGAAAAAGATGCTGTCTCCATTATCCATTGTGAATATGATCAAAGAAAATAAATTATCCCAAACCATCCTAATCCACTTCCAGGCCCCCATTACGAAAGCCTCGCAAGTTTCATTGGATATCCAATCATCATGCCCAAGTCCATGTTTAGCCATAACGATCATTCTTTGGTAGAGATTTTTTTTCTTCCTCGTGAATCTCCAAAGCCATTTACCTAGTAAAGCTTTGTTGAATTCAATAACAACAACAAAACCAAGCCTCAAGTGGGGTCAGCTATATAAATCCTTTTCCGCCAATTTATGAGATCATGGACCATTTCTTTTGACAAATTCAGGGCTATTAAATCCTTACTCACTCTCTCCTTTCAACTTATTTTAGGTCTACCCCTACCCCTTCTACTGACCCCCATAGTAACTAACTCACTCTTCCTTACTGGCGCACTATGTGACCTACATTGCAAGTGTTCATACCATATAAGTTGTCCCTTTCTTATCTTATCTTTTATAGGAGCCACACCTAACTTACCGCGAATATGTTTATTCTTTAATTTATCTTTCAGTATTATACCACTCATCCATCTAAGCATTCTCATCTCAGCAACTTTTACTTTTTAGATATTCTGTTTCTTCGTTGCCCAACATTTTGATCCAGCTGGTCTTATAGCCATCCTATAAAGCTTCTTTTTTAATTTTAAGTGTATTCTACGATCACAAAAGCACACTTGAAGCACTCATCCATTTTACCCAACGTGCTTTAACTCTATACATCATCTTCAATTTCTTCTTTAGCTTGCATAATAGATCTAAGGTATCAAAATCTACAAGTGCTATTTATTTCTTCATCATCAAGTTTAACTTTGTCTCCAATATTCCTCCTACTATTACGGAAATTACATTTCATATATTCTGTCTTATTTCTTTTTATCCTAAAGTTTCTAGATTCCAAAGCTTCTCACCATAATTCTAACTTAGCCTTTACTCCGCCCCTAGTTTCATCAACTAATACAATATTATTTGCAAACAACATATACCATGGAACCTCATTTTGAATAGTCTTAGTCAGTTGGTCCATCAAGAGAAAAGAAAAAAAAAAAAGGGCAGCCAGGTGCACAAAGTTCCCGTGTATGCGGGATCCGGGGAAGTTGGTTCATCACTAAAGCAAAAAGATAAGGGCTCAAAGCAGATCCTTGATGTAGACCTATGGTGATTGGAAATTCTATAGTTTCTCCATCTATAGTCCTTATAATAGTCATTACTCCATTGTACATATCCTTAATGACATCAATATACCTACTACATACACCCTTTTTTTCTAAAACCCACCATAGAACTTCCCTAGGTATTATCATATGCTTTCTCTAGGTCAATAAATATCATATGCAAGTCCATCTTCTTTTCCCTAAAATTTTCCATTAATCTTCTTAAAAGATATATAGCTTTTGTGGTAGATCTCCTAGGCATAAAACTAAATTGATTTTCTGAAACCTTCGTTTCTAATCTTAATCTTTGTTCAACTACCCCTTCCCATAGTTTCATTGTATGATAAGTTTAATTCTATGATAGTTATTACAATTTTGAACATCTCCTTTATTTTTGTATATAAGTATTAAAGTATTTTTCCTACATTCATTTGGCATTTTCTTAGTTTTTATAATTATATTAAATAAATTAGTTAACCATATAATTCCATTATCGTCTAAGCATTTTCAAACTTCAATTGGGATGTTATCCGGTCCTATAGCTTTCCCATTTTTCATTTTTTTAGTGCAAACTTAACTTCGTTAACTCTAATTTTGTGAATAAATCTTATATTTTTAGTCTTTTCCTCATTTGTCAAATTTAAGTTTAAGCCTTCTATTTGGTTTTCATTAAACAACTTACTAAAGTAACTTCGTCATCTTTCTTTAATGTCTTCGTCCTTAACCAAGACAAAATCATCTTCACTTTTTATACATTTTACATTTCCCAAGTCCTTACTCTTCCTTTCTTTAGCTTTACCAAGTTTAAATATATCTCTTTTCCCTTCTTTTGTATCTAATCTATCATACAAACTATTAAATAATTTGAATTTGGCTTCACTAACGACCTTTTTTACATCTTTTCTTGCGTCCTTACGTTTTTCAAAGTTATTTATGTTTCTACATTTTTCCCACGTTTTATACCAAATTTTTTTTGTCTTTACGGCCTTTTGGACATTTTTATCCCACCACCAACTTTCTTTGCTATTCAAGAATCTTTCCCTTGATTCACCTAAAATCTCTTTTGCTATCTTTTTAATAGAGCTAGTTAATCTACTCCAAAGAGTATTTGTATCTATCCCATCTTCTATAGTCCAATCCCCATCTTTGATCATTTTATCGTATATTTTATTATATTTGCTCCCTTTAGGTTCCACCACCTAGTTCTCGTGCACTGGTTTATTTTATCTTTTTTCTTCCATTTTTTAATACATATATCTAACACTAAGACTCTATGTTGTGTGGTGAGGCTTTCACCTGGAATAACTTTACAATCCTTGCATGATAAACGATCTACCCTCCTAGTTAAAAAAAAAAATCTATTTGACTTTTTTTTTGTCCACTTTTAAAGGTTAGGAAGTGTTTTTCTCTCTTCTAAAAGCAAGTATTCATTATACTAAAATCATATGACATAGCGAAGTCTAAGATCATCTCCCTAGGTTCATTTTTGTCTCCATATCTATATCCTCTATGTATCATCTAATAACTTTTATTATCCCTTCTAACGTGTCCATTTAGATCTCCTCTTATTTTCTCAGTCCTTGGTATGCCTTGTATAATACTATCCATATCTTCTCAAAATTGTCTCCTAAGATTTTTTGATAAGCCTACTTGAGGAGCATAAGTACTAATGATATTATCTCTTGGCCTAATATCATCTTGATTTTTATAATTCTATCCCTTACTCTATTTACATCAACAACGCTATCTTTTAAGTTTTTGTCTACAATAATTCCTACTCTATTCATACTTTTTTCTTTTCCAGTGTATCAAAATTTAAATCTTGATTTATCAAATTTTTTAGTCTTCTCCGCACCCACAACCATGTTTTTACCCATAAGTGTCCCTATATTCCAGTTGCTAATCTAATCCTAGTTTCCTGAACTAACTTCCTTACTTGCCCACATCCAGAATGATGCATGAACCCTTGCATATTTGACATCATACCCGGGCGCCGACATGGCGTGTTGCTTCGGGGCGACGACCTAGCCCACCCTCGCCCACTTTTCGCTACACCCGGGTGGTACAAGTGGAATGTGTCGCTCGTAGGGGACGCCCTTGCAAATATTCGATAAAGATTCATATCATAGTGTTTTGACAAATTTTAGGCTGGCTGTCAGCTACCTAGAAAAACCTTCCTCCTTTCCTTGGGCTTGGGATTGGCTGTGTGTGAAAAAATTAGGACATTAAGTGCATCACAGGCGGAGTTCTTTGTTGAATTCACCAAACAATTTAAATGCCTAAGCTCATTGAATGAAAGGGTTGTTTAATGACTGTCTATTTTAACCAAGTGATATTTAAAAATATCCTTTTTCTGCCCAAAAGGATTATTTTTTTGAATATCCTCCAGCCTTGTAGCCACCTAGCTAGGGATGGGGAAGTGGGACATGTAGTACACCGGGTGGTTTGAGAGAGTGCTCGAAGAAGGTGAATCTTCCACCTTTTGATAGGTACTTTCTTTTCCAATTTGCGAGCTTTTTCTAAAATTTCTCAACTATGGGATCCCAATTATTTTTTTGGTCTCTGTACTTGAAGCCCAGATGCTGCCCAAGTGATTTCAGGGAGGTCTTCTAGCTAACTGCCCAATATTCGTGTAAAGAAAGAAACATTCGGTACATCTCTGATAGGCATAAGTTTGCTTTTACCAAGATTTGCGTTAGACCTGGAGCCTTAGATTTGATTCACTGCAGAGACATCTCCATGACTGATCCAGTGAAAAACTGTGCAGTAAGTCAAATCATCCTGAGTTTGGTGAGGAGGTAAGGGTCCAAAAAAGCCTGGTCATCCCAGGTTTTTGGTTATCAGAAAAAACAAAAAAAATGGTTTACTTCCCAAAATGGCCTCAAAGCAAAAGAAGGATACATTCTAAATTTAGAGTAGGCTGAGGATCAGCCCCACTATAAAATATCCATCTCGGAATCATTTCTAGTTTTCTACCAGTTTGGAGCCCCTACCTGCCTCAGTGATTTTTTTAGCAGCCCACTGAGGACATCCATAACCAGGATGAGAAGCACATGTGAGGACTCCTATGTCCCAAACTTAAAGAGGGGTGGAAGAAACCACTTGGGTAGCCGATAATAAGAATGGAGAGGGTCATCATTGTGGTGGATTGCTTGATCCAGTTGCATTACAAGTCCCTGAAACCCTTTTTTTTTTTTTTTTTAAGGGTATAAAGAAGGAACTCCCTGCACATAATAAAAAGCATCGTAATCTTTAATGTTTAACAGTCCACTATGCTGAGGCAACGACGGTTGCATCCACAATTTGTCTCCCTTTAACAAGGCATGTTGGTGCTGATCTATAACGTCTGAAACCACTACCTTGAATCTCAAGCGAGCACATTGGAGATTAGTTTGTAGATACTTCCCACCAAGCTTATGGGCTGAAGGTCCTTGACATTATTGGGCCCAAAAAAGTTGAATTAATGCTGTCTGCAAATTTTCCTGTGGAGTGGAAGTCTCAAAGGTCTTGAAAATGTCACGTTTTAAGATGTATCTATTGCTTGGAAAGAAGGCCGTAGTGCAATCATCAGGGCCCGGGGCTTTCTCACCACCAGATTCATTTTAGAGCATGTGTAATTTCCTCTTTATTAAAAGGGGTTTGCAGCAACTAAGCTAAGTGGCTAACCATCTATCTTAAGAATTGTGAGATATTTATCTATTCCTTGAAAATATCTTCTGTTCCTCCTTCCGCAGAACCTGAAAAAAAAAATGGGGAGAAGGATCGAAATGATAAGCTTTTTTCCTGCCAGCTCCTGACCAAATGCCTTTCCAAGTGCAAATCTCCATCTCAACACTCCCAGCAATAGCCCAGGATTGTCCAACCAGCGCCATAGATGTCTAACGTTTTTGGTGTACTGGCAGTGCAGCAGGATGTGATCTACAGATTTTGCATCATCTTTACACATAAAACATCTGCTTACCAGGATTTTTCCTCCCTTTTGTATGTCAAATGTCAAAATTCTGCCTATTGAATCACTTTCCTGCCAAAGAAGGCAACATTAGTCAGGACTACTGTTTTCCAAAGAGCCTTAAACAACAACAACAAGAAGCCTTAACTCCCACTAGGTGGGGTCGGCTACATGAATACTTCTTCGCCAATTCACCCGATCCAAAGCATTTTCCTCTATTAGATTAAGGGCTATTAAGTCCTTCCTTACTACTTTATTCCAAGTTATTTTAGGCCTGACCCTACCCCTTTTCATGCTAGAAACCATAACTAACTCACTCCACCTCACAAGTGCTCTACTTGGCTTGCCTTTCAAATGCCCAAATCATATAAGTCGCTCCTCCCATATCTTGTTTTCAACCGGTGCTATGCCTAAATTTTTGCGTATTTGTTCATTTCTTACTTTATCTTTTAATGTTAAACCACTTATCCACATTAACATACGCATCTTAGCAACTTTCATTTTTTGTACAGATTGTTTTCCCGAGAGCCTACTGTGGGAAATTAATCCTGCCATCATCATTGTTTACAATGTCCAGCTCCTAAAGAAGGAACAAACTTTATAGTGGCCTCATTGTTGTTGGATTGAGTGACAAAAAAAATTTGTACAAGCAGTCAAAAAGCAGCAAAAGCTTCGAGCTCCTAGTCCTTAGCATTTCTTTCCAAAGGGATATTCAGTACTCAACAGAATCAACGCCATCCCATTTTCAAAATCTCATTGTACATGCTAACAAGGGCAGCTTTATTGCATGGTAGGTAGAAAATGTCAGAATTGGATTTTATTGTGGAGTAAGCATGCACCAAATGTCATGCCAAAAGAGATCTCTCTCACCATTTCAATTTCGATGTATGAGGGAAAAAAATCCTTCCACACCTTCCTAATCCATTTCCAAAAGGAAACTGATGGGGATCAGCATGCCCTACCTATGTCATTTTTAGATGTTGTGACACGTGGACGGCCTTCCGATGTCCACATTTCCTTTGCCGACATGATGACACTTGGACGACCCCCCAATGTCCACATCGGTTCATAATTGTTTGTAGATTTTGAATGAATTATTTGAAGACTTGTTTTGTAGACATTTCAGTGTGAGAAAGACCCGAGTAGAAATGCCGAAGCAAGTCCAAGTTCAAGACCCATGTGGGCTCCACACGACTCCATTGGGCCCACTCGAATTGGGCCTCCCTTTGACTTTTGTTTGTATCTAATTTGTAAAAATGCAAGACAACTTGCTTGCATGTGTATGTTAGGAAATTGTGTGAGTATGTCTAGTGAGTTGGAGTGTTAGTAAGTTGTGCTTAGTATTAATTGTGTCTAAAAAGTTGGAGCATTTATTTTGTTAGTAACTTGTAAGAGTAATTAATGTGTCTAGTAAGTTGGTGTCTTTATTATTTGTGTCTCCCATGGGAATTGTTAGTTGTTTAATGTCTTTGTCCCCTCATGCTAGCTAAGCTTAGTAATGCTTTGTCTCCCCATGCTAGCTATATATATATACCCCTTCATTGTAAGAACTATGTAGAGGGAGAAAAGTATTGATATTGAAAAAAAATTCCTTTGTTGAAGCTTGTTAAGCTTTGTCCAATTCTTATGATTGTGTAGTGAGAGGCTACATCGTTCTTCTTGGAGATCAGGTGGTGAGAGACCACTATTCTATCCAGCGTCTCCATCCCTCTCCCACCTTCACGTCTTCCTTGTAAAC
This sequence comes from Malania oleifera, assembly GCF_029873635.1. NCBI lineage: Eukaryota > Viridiplantae > Streptophyta > Magnoliopsida > Santalales > Ximeniaceae > Malania > Malania oleifera. Next base: position 56,998,139 of record NC_080425.1, read on the forward strand.
TCTACAATTAATTCTGCGGAGAATGATTTCTATTTCTCTCACTTTTTTATATTGAAAAATATACATTTAAATAGAGAATTTCTAATCCTATTTTGGTAATACAAACATCATAGCAGTAATGGGCATTTGTATCTCCAGCTATCTTTCCTAAATTATTTTCTCACAGCTCACGCCAACACTCCCCCTTCAGGTAACAGAACTATGGTCCATGTGTCATTCTTTAGTAGTGCCTCCATTTCTTCCTTTATTGCCTGAGTCTATTTTGGATCAGACAAGGCTTCTTGAATTCCAAGTGGAACTTGACTTGAGGAAAGTACATGCACAAATGCTCTAAAGGGGTTCGGATAATCTCCTGGTAGACACGTAGTTGGAAATTGGATACTTTGATCTTCGTTCTTCAATATCAGGAGAGTATCTATTCGGTGGCTTGCCACGATTTTCCCTGAAAGGTAATGTATATCTAGCAGGAGTATTCAAGTCACTTGTATTTGAAGGTGTGTCGAGAGTGCTTACCTCAGGAATATTCTCAGGAGATGGGTCTGCAGATACTAAGGAAGGGGAGGAACTTGATTTAGTTTCCAAAGTCGTATTATTTCCCAAAGATGTATTCTACTCTGTGGGCTCAACTAGTCTTGGGCTTAGTGCTTCATCTGTGGGCTCAACCAACTCTGGACTTGGTGGACTTGGACTTGGTGCTTCATTCGCCACTGTTTCAATATTTGGCCAGTCATAGTGCAACCAATTATGCTCTTCATCTCGTGTCTCCCCCTGAAAAAGAGAATTGGGGACTAGGAAAAAAGTGTCGGACTCCAGGAAGGTAACATCCATAGTCACATAGATATGTCGGGTAGAGTGATCATAGCATTGATATCCCTTCTGGTGCACGACATAGCCCAAGAAAAGACAATGGAGAACGCACGAATCCAGTTTGGTGCGTTGATTTTTGTGAAGATGCACATAAGCCACACGCCCAAATTCTCGTGGAAGAAGCATTAGGGCTGTGGGTAGGGAGACATGGGACGCCAAAACCTGGAGCGGAGTCTTAAAATTTAAGACTTTGGAGGGTAGTCTGTTGAGTAAATATACGATCGTGGTCACCACATCAGTCTAGTATCGAGGCGGCACATAAGCTCCATGTAGTAAAGCTCGTGCAGTTTCAAGAATATGGTGGTTCTTCCGCTCAGCTATGCCGTCCTGTTGAGGAGTCTGAGGACACGATGTCTCATGAATGAGTCCATGGTGCTTGAAATTGGTACGGAAGCGCTAATTAACATACTCACCACCATTATCAGAGCGGAGAACACGTAGCTTGGCTGAAAATTGAGTTTGGATCATTGCATGAAATGATTGAAACATGTGTAACACTTCATCTTTATGTGTCATCAATTAAAGCCAAGTCATACGAGTACAGTCGCCAACAAAAATAACAAACCAACAAACACCAGACGCAATAGAGATAGGAGCATAACCCCACACATCAGAATGAACTAAAGCAAAAGGGAATAGTGCTTTTCTTCATACTTAGCGGGTATGAAGTACGGTGACTTTTTGCTAAAATGCAGGCATTACATTGAAGGCCAGACAACACCACATTAGGGAAAAGATCAGGTAACAAATGTTTCAGATAACTAAAATTTGGATGGCCTAGACGTCGATGCCGTAGCCAAATTTGTCGTTCCTTCCCATCACTTTGTATTTGATGAGCGTGACCCATGTTGATGTCTTCCATGTAGTGAAGACCCCCTTTTTTAGTACCACGCCCAATTATCTCCTTAGTGAGAATATCTTGAAGAAGACAAAATGTAGGATAAAATAGGACAGTACAATTTAATTCTGTAGTAATTTGACTAACAGACAGTAATTTATGCGAAAGCGATGGTACAAGTAACATATTTGATAATTGGAGGGAAGAAGACAAAGACATAGATCCGGCCCCTGTTACCGAAGAGACCACCCCATTAGCATTTGCAACAGTAGTGCGTCGCGGTGGAGATGTCATAGTAAAATTGGTAACTGCAAAACTCATGTGGTCTGTGGCTCCGGAGTCAAGTAGCCAAGCACCACGGTCAACATCACAAGGGGAGATAACTAAACCAGAACCAAATATACCTATATCTGGGACAAATTCTGCATTTTTGAAAGACTCAGCTAGGGTGGAGGAAGATGTAGATTCGTCGGTATGGAAATCTTTATCGGCCATGGAGGGAGAGAGTGTGCAGTTGTTAAGAATCCTTTTTTCCCAAATAAAAAATCAACGTGAACACAAATAGTCAAAGAGCGAAAAGCTGGATTGGAGTGTTCTACGACTGCCCAATTACTTAGCAGAAACTCCATCAATTTAACATCCCAAATTTTTTCCAAATTTAACACACATCCGCTTCTCAGTTCGCAGAAGTGAAGTACTGGGCAAAGATGGAGCAGACCAAACCTGATGGCTAAGATGTTGGCAGACGGAGGGATGATCGCTGCTAGCAGGCAGCTGGTTCGGTGCGATGGCCATGAGGCATGGTCGCGGTGACGGCAATTTGGTGGCTTGCGATGGCGAAGAGCCAAGATTGCCGAAGAATGACCTCGGGTGCCTGGGCGTTGAGGCAACAGAACGTTGAGTTGCAAGAGAGCAGGGATTAGCATCGGAGGTCGGTGACGGTTACAAAGGGTGGTCGGGAACACACAACAAGCTTTACACTGTGTGTCGAGAGGATCAGTCTGTCACCATTGAAGGATAGGAAGGTGACGACGGGCTTGAGGCTGGAGATTTAGACGGCTAGAGTTTAGGTTTGGCTTTGATACCATGTCAACTCTGCAGTTAATTCTGCGGAGAATGATTTCTTTTTCTCTCACTTTTTTACATTGAAAAATATACATTTAAATAGAGAATTTCTATTTAATGGGCATTTGCATCTCTAGCTATCTTTCCTAAATTATTTTCTCACAGCTCACGCCAACATTCCCTCCATCACCCACACAGCCATCATCTAGTTACACCCCAATGCCCCCAATCCATCAATTCATTTGCTACATACATATCCATATTTCAAAGTGTGCACGAAGAACTTCAGACGAGTTCTAATTATCCTCCAACGCATCCACATGGCCACATCACAGCATACACCCCACGGCTATCTATCCTCCTCTCCACTGCTGCATTAGTCTTGTAATTTGAAGCTTGATCAAAGGACCTACGGTGTGATCCAGCTGCGTGTTGGGCAACGTCTAACATCCATTGAAACTCTTGATTATCGTCAAGTCGACCATCATTTTGATTGGTAAATTCAGCAATCATTTGGATCATTACATGCTTACAGCAGTTCCACTTCCCCTTCATTACATTGCTGCGTTTTTCTCGGTGTTTTAAAGGTTGTTCCAAGGAATTATTCGGCATGGTCTAAGACTTGTGTTGAACAACGTCAAGTCATCCCAACGATTCTCGTGGTAATTTTAGTACTTGTGTTTGAATCCTTGCTATATATTGTAAACCCTTGCTTATATTAAAGCCTTTGCTAGAAATATGAAATTCCATATTTGACAAGCCCTTTGAATCCATAGATTGCAATATTGATACTTGCTAGTTAAAAATCAATTGTGGGAATATTGCTTGCTAATAATAGAACTTAAGTACTTGAAATTTTGAGTAACATATTTGTTGCATATAACTTGATTCCTTTGTCAAAGAACTCTTGGGACTTATTTTAGAACAACATCATACACTTTAAAAATCCCAAAACATGTGAAATGTCCTTTGGTTTATTGTGTTTATGTTCGGATAATCAAATTCTTAATTTAAAGCGTATTGAGTGTATGTGCTTGTGAGGGTTGAACCGTAGGACATAGGGCACCCTCCCCATCCTATGTCATCTTGGTATCAGAGCCTAGGTAAGAGCCTAGGTTGGAATAGGCTAAACCCTCAAAATCCCATTTCCTAAGTTCGCAGGATTTTAGTTTCAGACTGAAATAGCCGCAGGATTTTGCCCAGAACAGCCCACCTATATTCTGAATTTTGGATATTTGAAACCTAGTTTGATTAGGTTTACACTTAACCCTACTTTGTGCGACCAAACACCATTCGAAGGGCTTCCCTAGTGTGTCCGAATCCTTCCCCAACCCCTAGGATGTCTATTCAAGTCAGGAATACTTACCGAGGTCGTAGGATTAATGTTGAAAATGAACCACGTATGCCTCCTAAAGAAAGACCTCCCCTCCTTCCACAAAGGTGAGTGAATTGTCAAGATGACTTTGCTAAGGGGCCACCACGTCATGAGCCCTATGCCCAACATTGGGATGATGAGGACTATGACGTTGATGACCTTCACGTTAGGAGATCTTACCGAAGGGACCATTGTGATCCTTACAATGATGTAATGAGGATAGAAGCCCCAACCTATGATGGGCAAATGGATCCAAAAGTCTTCCAATATTGGTTGATTGGGATGGATTCCTATTTTGATTGGTGTAAGATGACTGAACCTCATCGGGTTAAATTTGCAAAAATGAAGTTAATGGGGCAAGCCAAGCTCCATTGGATGAATGTCGAGAGGCAGGAAGCGAGGTTTGATCATAGACCCATTGAGCCTTGGGATCTCATGAAGGATAGGTTAAGAGAGAAGTATGTGCCCCTTAGTTATGGAGAGCACCTTATAGATCGGCTTTACAACTTGCGTCAAGGTAGCATGACTGTTACAGAATGCATGAGTCAATTCGATGAGTTGTCTATAAGATGTGGTGTCTATGAGACTGTTAGTCAGTAGATCTCCCGATTTTGTCTAGGATTAAAGCCTGAACTGAGGAGAAAACTGTTTCCCCATCACATTGAGTCCCTTGAACAGGCCTATAATTTAGCTAATGACTTTGAGCAAGTGACTAAAGGGCCCATGGGAAAATGGTTTGATACCTCTTCAAATGAGTCATACTCTTGAAAGATACAAAGTTATTACAAGTCCCGACCAGCGCAATCAGTTCAATATATCTCTCGAGGGAGCAATTCCATAGTCCAACAACCTATGGACAAAGGAAAAGCACCCATGACTGGATCCTCTCACTAGAGTTCTGGCAGTGCAGTGTACTTCAGGTGCCATGAACAAGGACACTTTTCCAAGCAATGTCCCACCAAGAACTTGGTGCTTGATAGGGAAGATAGTTTGAAAAATAAGAAGGACAAGAAAGAAACTAGTGGAGGATCCTTGACTATCATAAGTGAAAATCAATTTGAACAGGAGAGTCAAGATACTCAGGTAGTGAATGAGGTTGTTACTAAGGAGATTGAAACATCCTTTCTTGAGCATGACACAACACTGGAAGTATCACCTATACTTTCTAAGTTTGAGAATGTCATTCCTAAACCCCTTAGTGAGTTACCTCCCATGAGAAAGATTCCACATGTCACGAATCTTGTTCCTAGTTCATCTTTGCCTCATTTATCACATCATAGAGTGAACCCAATAGAACATGAGATGTTGATGAAACAAGTGAATGAAATGTGGGAACATGACTCTATTCAAGATACCATAAGTCTATGTGCCTGCCCTACTCTCCTTACTCCCAAGAAAGATGACACTTGGGGGATGTGCATCAATAATAGGACAACCAACAAGATTGTCATTGAGAATAGGTTTCTCAAAACCATTGTTTCCAATAGGGATGCGAAGCTCATAGGTTACTTCTTGAAAGCCTTGTGGACTATGTTAGGCTCGTATTTTAGTGCCAATAAGTCTTTTAGTGCTTACTACCCCCAAATTAATTGGCAAGTTGAAGTAGTGAATAGGAGCCTTAGGGACCTATTGAGATGTTTGGTAGTTGAAAACATCATCGTTTGGGATTTACATCTTCCTATGGTCAATTTTGCATTGAGTAGTTTAGTGGATAGAACCGCAATACTCAGACCATTTCAGGTTATCATAGGATATAATCCTAGGAAGCCTGTAGATCTTATTCCACTACCACTTAAGTCTAGAGTGAGTGAGCTGGCTGATGTTTTTGCAAAGCATATACACAACCTACACACTGAAATAAGAATAAAGGTTAATTTGAATTTTGAACAACATAAATCTTGTGCTGATATACATTGCATGTTGAAAGAATTTTCAAAGGGTGATATGGTTATACAATCTGTATTCATTTTGAATAGATTCCTGTAGGAAAGGTGAGGAAGTTACATGCTAACAAGATGGATCATTTCAAAATTTTAAAGAAAATTGGTTCTAATGCTTACATGCTTAATATTCCTGCTTATTTTAGCATAAACAATGTTTTTAATGTTGAAAATCTAACCCCATTCCTTGTAGCATCTTCATTTGTGGAACCTTCAAATTCTAACCTTGTAGGTGACCCCACTCTATTTTCCAGTCCTCTTGAACCTGAAAAACTGAAATTGCCTTTGCCTCTACCCGTACCCATGCCCAAGAACCTTGATGTAATCTTGGATGACAAGAAAAATTCCACACAAGCAGGGTCATACCAGAAGTACTTGGTCAAGTGGAGAGGTGAGCCACTTCTTGAAAGGAGCTGGAATTTTAAGGAAAACCTCCTTCATCTTAACCTAGAATGTTACTCCCAGTTCTTCACCTTTGATTCTTCGGAGAAGAATTCTTTTGGGCTCGGGAGAGATGATGGAGACCAGCATGCCCTACCTATGTCATTTTCGGATGTTGTGACATGTCGACGGCCTCCCGATATCCACATTTCCTTTGTTGACATGATGACACGTGGACGACCTCGTGATGTCCACATCGGTTCATAATTGTTTATAGATTTTGAATGGATTATTTGAAGACTTGTTTTGAAGATGTTTCAATGTGAGAAAGACCCGAGTAGAGATGCCGAAATAAGTCCAAGTTCAAGACCCATGTGGGGCCCACATGGTCTTGTGGGCCCCACACGGCTCCATTGGGCCCATACGAATTGGGCCTCTCTTTGACTTTTGTTTTTATTTAAATTGTAAACATGCAAGAAAACTTGCTTGCATGTGTATGTTAGGAAATTGTGTATGTCTAGTGAGTTGGAGTTTTAGTAAGTTGTGCTTAGTATTTATTGTGTCTAGAAAGTTGGAGCATTTATTGTGTTAGTAACTTGTAAGAATAATTAATGTGTCAAGTAAGTTGGTGTCTTTATTATTTGTGTCTCCCATGCTTGTGTGGGAATTGTTAGTTGTTTAATGTCTTTGTCCCCCCATGCTAGCTAAGCTAATTAATGCTTTGTCCCTCCATGCTAGCTATATATATACCCCTTCATTTTAAGAACTATGTAGAGAGAGAAAAGTATTGATATTGAAAGAAAATTCTTTTGTTGAAGCTTGTTAAGCTTTGTCCAATCCTTGTGATTGTGTAGTGAGAGGTTACGTCGTTCTCCTCGGAGATTAGGTGGTGAGAGACCACTATTCTATCCAGCGACTCCATCCCTATCCCACCTTCATGACTTCGCTCCATCACCCACACTGCCATCACCAAGTTACACCCCAAGGCCACCAATCCATCATTTCATTTGCTGTATACATATCCATATTTCAAAGTGTGCACGAAGAACTTTAGACGAGTTCTAACTATCCTCCAACGCATCCACAAGGCCACATCTCAGCATACACCTCACGGCTATCTATCCTCCACTCCATTGCTGCATTAGTCTTGGTAGATCAAAGGACATACGGTGTGATCCAGCTGCGTGTTGGGCAACATCTAGCATCCATTGAAACTCTTGAATATTGTCAAGTCAACCATCATTTTGTTGGTAAATTCATCATTCATATTACAAACAGCAGTTCCACTTCCCCTTCATTACATTGCTGCGTTTGTCTTGGTGTTTTAAGGCTTGTTCCAAGGAATTTTCTGGCATGGTCTAAGACTTGTGTTGAACAACGTCAAGTCATCCAAACAATTCTCTTGGTAATTTTAGTACTTGTGTTTGAATCTTTGCTATCTATTGTAAACCCTTGCTTATATTGAAGCCTTTGCTGGAAATATGAAATTCCATATTTGATAAGCCCTTTGAATCCATAGATTGCAATATTGATACTTACTAGTTTAAAATCAATTGTGGGAATATTGCTTGCTAACAATAGAACTTAAATTCTTGAAATTTTGAATAACATATTTGTTGCATATAACTTGATTCCTTGTGAAAGGACTCTTGGGACTTATTTCAGAACAACATCATACACCCTTTAAAAATCCCAAAACATGTGAAATGTCCTTTGGTTTATTGTGTTTATGTTCGGATAATTAAATTCTTAATTTAAAGTGTATTGAATGTATGTGCTTGTGAGGGTTGAACCGTAGGACATAGGCCACCCTTCCCTGTCCTACATCATAAACTCTGAAGGGCTTTCTATCTTCCTTAAATGCCCACTCATTATGATCAATGCCAAAATTTTCAACAATTATTTTCCTTTGAAGGTGCTCCCTTTCCAACCTAATCCTCTAGAGCCCTTTTCCAAGGAGGGTTGTGTTAACCAAGGCAAGGGACTAATGACTCAAGCTGACCACCTAAAATGGTTATTCAATGACCCCCAACTTAACTAAATGATACTTGAAGTCCTCTCCAGTACTTACTAGAGGAATTTATTTTGTTTATCTCCCAGCTTTCTTGGCCGCAAAATGTTAGATGAGAAGTAGGGAATTATAGTGTCCTGGAAGGTTTGAGAGCCCAGATCATGGAGTCAATTGGTGACGAAAGGGAAGGCAGGTGAAGGAGAAGGCTGTGAAAGCAAGTACCAACAAGGAAAGAAAGATACTACGGATGGGATAGGTGATATGTGCATTTGATGTGGGGTTGAGCTCATGTCGAAGATTGCAGGGGAGCCGATGCTAGAAGATTTCTGGCCAAAGGTGCATGTTCATATTGCTCAGGCAGTTGGGCAAGCTGATACTGAAATGGTGGCTAGGGTTTTGGATGATGGTGCAACTCCAGTTGAGGCGGCTAGGGTTACGGTAGAGGCGAAGGAAGTTTGGTCTGGGCTGTTTGGTTCTTGTATTGGATTTGTGAAATTTAATGGAAAAAGGAGGGGCCTCATTTTTATATAAAATGGGCTTATTAATTGAACAGGCCCATAATTTGTAAGGCCCTATTTTGGATGGTCAATCTTAAGTAGAAGGAAGATTGGGCCATTCATAAGGGCCCTATTTTGGAGAGCCAGCCTAAGGGAAAGGAGGATTGGGGCAATTATAATGTGCTGGCCCAAGATGCCCAATTTTGAAGCCCCAATACACAGGTGGAGAATATAGGGAAGAAGGATTATCACCCATTTGTAAATGAAGGCCAAATATCTCTCTAGTTCCCCAATATTCAAGTGGAACAGGTCATATTGTGGAGTAGTTAGGCTGCTCAATTTTGGAAAAGTTTCTTGACAACAATAAGGAAATAACTATAAGTGTTAAAAATGGTGGAAGATACTGGTTTTGCAGAGGGGCGAGAGGATGCTGCAGCAAAGGTTTATAAAGGTGATGGTGTTTTGGGTAGGTTATCTGATGCCTTAGACATTAAGGAAAAGGGATCTGAAGTCCCAAGGTTTATACTCATTGGAAGATTGTGCAGATAGGTGCGGAAATGAAAAAGTTGTTCTAAGACAAGAGAAAGCATTTTGGTGAGGTTGTGCCAAATCTTTTAAAGAGAAATTTAGAAGGAGAGTTAGGTATTGTGGAATACATAAATGCTAAGAAAAAATTGGAAATTCTTGTGGTAGGGTTAGCAAAGGAAAGGAGGTAATGAAATGGGGGGATTTATCAGATCATGAAAGCGATGGTCTTAGTCAGTTTGATCGTGGTGGGGATTTAGTGTTGGATGAAATTAGGGAACAATGTGGATATGTTCCTGACTCCAGTGATGTTTTAGGGGACTTATCATATGTACATTCATCCCCTTTGGAAGGATTGGAGTGGGTCTATATTTGAAATTGATGATTTGGTTAATGAGCTGCAGCACTAGGACGGTATTTTATCAACACCAGTGAAGGAGATTTCAAGGAAGGATTTAGAAGTTCAAGGTCTTATGTCCAAATTGGATTTAAAGTTTTGTGATCCTGGGAGAAATGATGCATGCTTTGATGGTTGCAAAAACAGAGCTAAAAAGGGTCAAATGGAGTTAGCTAACTTGAAGTGTTCAGTGAATTATGAAGGAAAAGGTTGAAGAGGGGGTTCCTTGTTTAATAATTAAATTAATTTTTTTTAATTTTATTTTATTTTATGGCGTGGACTTCTTGTCCTATTTTGTTGTAATTTCTCTTTATCTATCTAATATACCTTCTTTTAGTATCAATATCAAAAAACAATGTGCTCCCAAACATCTTTGCCTTTTAACTTGGCCACAAGAGTGAGTCCTAAGTAGTTCACTGTAAAGGTTCACAAATTGCAACCCAAAATGCCAGCCAAGAACCTGCCATTGGCTAATACCCAGCGGGGATAAGTTTCCTCTTGCCCAAGTTAACTCTAACTGAGGTTGAGGATTTGATTGGCCCTCTGCCCCACAGAAGACGATGATATCATCTGCAAGAGAAGATCAGAACTGTCAGTTCCCTGGCTGCTCTTCCTACCTTGAGCCTTGTAATGAGACCTTATCGCTTAGCTATTTTGAAGGCAAAAACTGAGAACTTTCATAACATATGATGAAAGAAGAAGAGACAAAAGGTTCTCTGTGAGCACTTTTTGTTCTAATTTTTTTTTTTTTTACTGTAAATGACTCTCTCGTAATAAAAATGTTTATGTATTATTGAAAAACATCCTCTTATTTTGCTTTCTTCACCTTTTTCTGACACCACCTTCATGTCTTTGCACTTTTTAAGTAACTGCCCTTCATATAGGACTTTGCTTTTTGTTACCGCAAATTAATTTTTATGCATAAGATTTTGTATATTGTTCTGGTGGCTAATGATATAAAGCATTTTTTCGATACATTTATTTTCTATTATGTAATGGAGTTATTAATTATCCACCTTATTCTTCCAAAAAAGAAAAAAATCCATCCTGGACTGGAATTTGTTCTCTCAAAAGTTCCTCATCAATTGTTAGAGATTATTAATTTGTTTATTTATTGTCAGCGGATCGACGGTATTAAAATTTTGGTTGTTTTTGGCTCCTTGGCATCTGCTTAGGGCAGGGGCAGCATGTTCTACTCATGTACAATTTTTTCTTTAAATTAAATCTTCACAATAATGGCAATACAAAATGAAGAAAATGTCAGTTTATCATTAGAATCTGCTAGATTATTTCATTGATGAAACATATATGAATAATAAAGTAAATGTGTATTGCCATTGCCCAAGAAGGGAAAAGAAAGCAACTGGTGCGAAGTGCCTTTGTTATTAGACCTATTTAATATACAGATGCTGTTTAAGTTGCATGCAGGAGCAATCCTGGGCAGATTTTACAAGTTACAAGAATTTACTCTGGTTGATTAATTTCTTTTCAGGATCAAGCATTTTATTTATTTTCCATATTTTATGTTTCATTAGTGCAGTTTATATGAACCTTTTTGCTTGGGTTTATGTCTTCTTAGTTCTGAATATGTTGGTATGCTGTATGACTTGCAGATTTTGGTTTCTAACAATTTGAATGCCATGTTTGCAACTGGTGCATTTGCTATTCCAACGTCACTTTACTTTTTGCTCAAGGTAATTACATATGCCAAACTTCTATGCCTTTTTAGATTTTAAATAGTATGTACGCTACATTCTCTGTATTTGATACCATGTCAATTGAGAGAAAATTATTACAAAGATGCAATTAAAAGTATTTATTCATTAATGCTTGTTCAGAAAATCTTGTTGTAAGTAAAACTACACTCGGTTGAAACTAGATCTAGTTTTGAGATTGTAGATCTAGTTTTAAGATTGTACATGTCAACATGAAGTGTTCTTTGTTTCATGCTAGTAGGAGGGGAATATTTAATCCACCTGCCTAGTTCAATACTTGGCATTGTGCATTCATTTAGGAGATGATTTCTTAATTATATTCGAGTCTTGTTAGATATAATAGTTATATAACAGCTAATGGTCACAATTATTAAAATTTTAATAATGTAACTTACAAAAGGTCCTACTTGTTAAGAAATAATGGTACAGCAATTGCACTCATGTATGCCTGCATGCAAGCATATACAGTTGGTCACACATGTACAATCACACACATTGTATGCATGTGCACCTGAACGCATGCATGCACGTGTATACACATGCATTTTGTAGATGCGCACAAACACATGCATGTACACACACACACACACACACACAGACAGCACCAGGGTCACAGGCACATTAACATGCTTACACATGAAAATGTATGTGCGCTCATCCTTGTGCTTGCATGCGACACGTGTGTGTATATGTGCACATACAGTGTAATAATATGCACATGTACACATCAGCAAATGAATGCATATTCATGCATGAATACACCAGGCTGAACTGTAAACAGAGTTCATTTTTGGTTTTTGGTTTAATTGACAATTTTTTTTTATAGTGGAAACAAAAAAAATTTCTCACAAATTTTCTTTTTAATTCCTTATATGTAGTGAAATTAGATAGGGTGATCCATTTTCCCCTTTTCTGTTTGTTTTAGTAGCCAATGTGTTGAGTAGGATGGTGGATAGGGCCGTGGATAGGGGCATGGTGAAAGGGTTGGAAGTGGAGAGAGAGGGAGTGGTGGTTTTCATCTTCAGTTTGCATATGATACTATTTTCCTTTTGGAAGATCACAGCCCTTCTTTCAGCTGTGTTGTGGGTATCCTCAAAGTCTTTGAGAGAATTTTGGGGCTTAAAGTAAATATGGGAAATAGTGGTTTAGAAAATATTTATGTGCCTATTGATTGAGTTAGGGAGTGGTCTTTTTTGTTGTGGGATGTGGTATTTTGGAGTGGCCTTCGACTTATTTAGGGGTCCCTTTGGGGTCAATCCTAGATGTGCAGAGTTTTGGAATCCATTTGTGGAGAGAGTGGCTAAGAGGCTCGATGATTGGAAAGGAGCACTTTTTTCCTTAGGGGGTAGAATCACCCTTATCTAGGCCTGTTTATATAGCGTCCCATTATCTTATTTTTCTATTTTAGGATTTGAGTGGGGATTGCTTAGAAGATTGAGAAAATCATGAGGAATTTCTTGTGGTTCAAAGTCGGGGGTTTTAGGGATCGTTTAGTAAGGTAGGATGAGGGTTTGTAGGTCTAAATTGGAGAGAGTGCTAAATCTTGGAAATTTGATGTCTAAAAACATTGCTCTTTTAGCTAAGTGGTTATGGCATGTTCCCCTAGAAGATCACTCCCTTTGGTATAGTCTGATAATATGGTTTGGGTGAGAATGGGTGGGGTACCATTGTTAGTTTGTTATGTTCATCAGAGAGCCCATGAAGTTCGACTTCTCAAATTGATCCCCTTTTTTATGCCTCACATTGAATTTGTGGTGGGGATGGGTTCTCTGATTTGAGTTTGGAAGGATCCATGGTTGGGGAATGATATTCTAGCCACATCTTTTCCTCGTCTCTATTTTTTTGGGGCATGATAGTATGTTTTCTTTCTTTGTGGTTGACTCAGGTAGCCCTCTAGTTTCATGGAACTTTCATTTCAAAAGATCTTCTAACGATATAGAGCTGTTGGATTCAACTAGGGATACTTGGGGTTCGGTTTTGGATCCTTTAGAGGTGTATTCTTGTACATCATTTTTTGAGTTTTTGACCCAGTCAAATTCTTGTTTTCTCTTATTCATTTATTCGGAAGGAAAAAGCTCCCCAAAAAATGAAGATTTTCATGACTGTTTGTGCTTAATAAAATCAATACAAATAACTTGTTGCAAATCAAGAGGCCTTTGAAGGTGTTTTCTCCAAATGTTTGCGTGCTATGTTATTTGAATTTTGAAATGATACGTCATCTGTTTTTACTCTGAGTGTGGTTGGAGAATATGAAGTAATATAATTGGTGTGATGGGAGAATCTTGGTTTTGCTTGGCCTTGGTAAAGCAACTGTTGTCTATATTTCTTTTGAGGCATTTGGTAGAAGGAAGGAGAGGGTCGCACTTTGGAAATGAGGCATTTTTACAGTATTGTGGGGATTATAGTTGGAGCGTAATGCACGGATTTTTTTCATGGAGAAAATTGAATTGGCAGCTGGTGTGGGAGAAGGTTCATTACCTGGCCTCTTTATGATGTGTTGCTTTCAGTTGCTTTAAGGGAGTTAGTTTTTCAAAGGTTCAGCAATAATGGAGGAATCTTATGCTTTGAAGACCCTTGGATGGGAAATGCACCATTTTCTACTTCTTTCCCTAGTCTATTTTATCTAAATTTTGAACAAAATAAAGCCATTTCTCTTTATGTCGGTGAATTGAGTAGTCCGTCGGTTTCCTGTAATCTTCATTTTATGAGACCTTTGAATGATAGGTAGATGGTGGTATGGTCATCTTTGTTATCTTTATAGAGTGGGAGTAATCTTTCTTCGAGGAGGGACGTTTGTTCTTGGTCTTTGGACCAATCAAGTGTGTTTTCTTGCAAATATTTTTTTTGAATTTTTGATTCAACAAGTACAAATATAAATGGTGTGCAGGTGCATGCAAAAAGATTTGATATATGAAGCTTGTCCTTTGATATTGAAAATTTCAAAAATGTCCAAAAAGTTTCAGGCAAAGCTTCAGAATTCTAAAATGTCCAAAAAGATTTGAGCAAAGCTTCCTCATACAGACATGCATGCATGCATACATACATACATAGGTATATATATATATATATATATATATATATATATATATATATATATATATATAGTGTGCGGGTGCGTGCATGTGGATATGCTAAAATTTGGGGGTAAAACTCCGCCTTTTTAAATATAGAATGATATAGATTCACTTTCTCTTGATCTATTGCAATTGAATCGTTTCTCACTTATTTTATGACTTCATCTCATGTTAGAGATTCACATTTTGGTGCATGCTTCCTGTTGTGATATGGATCGTATAATAAAGATGCATAGCGGAATAAACAACAACTAGTAAATGTAAATAACACACACACAACCAGAATAAGATCAACACAAAGATGTACGTAGTTCGGCAAAGCCTTCATCCACGGAAGCAATGACACACAAATTTCACTAAGGAAATCAAAATGTACACAATACACTTCTCTAATGATCATATATCACATCTCAAAATTTGCCCAGATGACATATATAGAAGTTCCTCGGAGGTTTCCCCCCGTTTGCCCAACCACCCAACGTTCAAAAATTCAAAATTCAGAAAAAATGCTGCAGCCCAGGCGCCTCTCGTTGACGAGACCAAGAAGACCCTTCGTCAACGAATATAAGGCTCTCGTCGACGATGCCAGAAAACTGAAAAATTCCTGCTCTCGGTAATTATTCGTCGACGAGTTTCAGAACCTTTGTTGGCGAACCTCTGCTATTCCCTCGTTGACGAGCATAGTCTCCTCGTCAACGAGTCCTATTGTGCTGCCCCCCTTCATGTTTTTCCTCCTTCCTTCTTTGCTTATAAAAACAGAAGTATAAGAGCCATAAATAACAATCTCCACCTTGGCGATTATACGCCCTTTAGGAGAATCTCAAAAACATGAGTTGTTTCTCTTTGAACTTAAAAACGCTTGGTTGGGTATGTCTCCCTTCTATCACTTGGAGACATGGAGTAAGTCCAAGTAATGCTTGAACTTCTCTGAAGTAACTAATTTGGTAAGAATATCTGCTGCATTATCAGATATGTGAACTTTCCCCAACACAAGTTCACCCGAAACAATCAATTCCCGAACTCTGGGGAACCTCACATCAATATGCTTGGTCCTAGCATGATATACCTGATTTTTTGCCACGTAAATGGCACTCTGAGTATCACAATGCATCACCACACCATCTTGCTATAACCCCAGCTCTCTGACTAAACCAGTAAGCCATAAGGCTTCCTTTAGAGCTTCGGCAACTGCCATGTACTCCGCCTCAGTCGTGGACAATGCAACCAGAGGCTGTACCATGGATCTCCAACATACTGGTCCTCCTATAAGAGTAAACACATATCTCGTTGTAGACCTTCTGTCATCCATATCTCCGGCATAATCTGCATCAACAAACCCCATAACTGAAGGACAACCCTGTTGCTTGCCAAACATGACGCCATATCCCGATGTACCCCGCAAGTATCTGAGTATTCATTTAACGGCTTCCCAATGCTGCCTTCCTGGATTAGAGAGGAACTTGCTCACCACGCTTACCGCATGAGCCAAATCTGGCCTCGTACATACCATGGCATACATTAAACTCCCCACAGCACTAGCATAGTGGATCTTTGACATGTCCCGGATTTCCTCATCTGAACTTGGATAATCTGTAGTAGACAACTTGAAATGATTCGCTAGAGGTGTACGCACCGGTCTTGCATCAGCCATGCTAAACCTCTCCAACACCTTTTGCACATAACCGCCCCGGGATAACCATAATCTCCTTGCAGTCCTGTTTCGGCGAATCTCCATCCAAAGTATTTTCTTGGCTGAACTAAGATCATGTCAAATTTCTTATGCAACAGGTCCTTTAACTGATTCACCTCAGTTAAATCTCTTGTAGCTATCAACATGTCATCGACGTACAATAACAAGAAAACAAGAGAACCATCCTCAAGTTTATTCACATAAATGCAACAATCATACTCACATTGTTTGTAGCCAATCTTCATCATGTACGAATCAAACTGTTTATACCATTGCCTTGGATACTGTTTCAGCCCGTAAAGAGATTTCTCCAACCTGTAAACAAAATTTTCTTTTCCTGGTTCAATGAATCCCTCCGGCTATACCATGTAGATTTGTTCCTCCAAGTCACCAAGAAGAAACGCCGTCTTCACATCCATTTGTTCCAAATGAAGATCGTAATAAGCTACCAACCCCAACACAACTCTGATAGAAGTATGTAGGATCACTGGAGAAAATATCTCATCATAATCTATCCCCTTCTTTTGTGAGTATCCTTTTACCACCAACCGTGCCTTGAATTTCTCTCATTCCTTTTCTGAAATTGCCTTCTTCTTCCTATACACCCATTTGCAACCTATCGGTCTCTTCCCATCTAGAAGCTTCATCAAATCCCAAGTTAGGTTCTTATGTAATGATTCCATCTCCTCAATCATCGCTCTCATCCGCCTATCTTTCTTCTGACCGTGCACTGCCTTTTGAAAAGAAGTTGGATCGTTGCAACAGGTAAGGAAAGCATAAGATACTAGTTCATCAAAACCATACCTTGATGGAGGCCTAATAGTGCGTCCAGATCTCCGTATAGGAATATCGTCGACTTGCCGGTTTCCCGAGCTAGAGCTCCCTGCAATCACGGGACCATGATCATTTTCGTTGCCCTAAGCTTCCAACTCCACCTGCACAACATGTTCATCACTGCCTCAGCTTTCTGGCTCATGTTTCTGTTAATCAAACTCTTGAGTATGTTTCACCATAGCCTTCTCATCAAAGACTATATCTCTACTGATCATCACTTTGTTTGCCACTAGGTCCCACAACTTATACCTCTTCACACCATCTAGATATCCCAAGAAGAAGCAAGGACGAGACTTCGGGTCAAGCTTAGACCTCTCCTTACTAGACACGTGGACATAGGCTGGACACCCAAATGCCTTCAATTCGGAGTAGTCTATTGCATTTCTTGTCCAAACATCTTCCACCACTTTACCCACTAATGATGCCCTTGGTGATCGATTAACCAGAAAACAAGCCATACTAACTGCCCCGGCCCAGAAGTTCTTCGGTAGCCCTGCATTCAATCTGAGACACCGAACCCTATCAGCAAGAGTCTAGTTCATCCGTTTTGCCACACCATTTTGCTGAGGTGTCTGGTGAACTGTAAAACGTCTCTTGATGCCCTGCTCCGCACAAAACTCCATAAACTGAGAATCAGCGTACTCGGTCTCATTATCCGATCTTAAATATTTAATTCTCCTCCTTGTCAAGTTTTCCACTTCAGCCTTCCAAATCTTAAACTTGGCAAACATACTAGATTTGTGACGCATGAAGTAAATCCAAACCTTCCGTGAGTAATCATCAATGAAATTCACATAGTACACATGTCCACCCTTTGATGCAACTCTAATTGGGCCCCAAACATCTGAATGTACAAAGTCAAGAATTCCTTTCGTCTTGTGAGTAGCTTATCTAAATTTTGCCCTGTTCTGTTTTCCAAGAACACAAAATCTGCAGAATTCCAACTGACATGATTTTAAACCTTTCAACAATTTTCTCTTATGTAGTTCTTTCATGCCATGTTCACCCATATGCCCAAGACGCATATGCCACAAAACAGTCTCATCTAATTCAGCATCCACGATTGCAACTCCACCTACAATGGTAGTTCCCAGCAACGTGTAAATATTCCCATCCAGTTTCTTCCCTTTCATCACAGTCAGATTACCTTTCCATATCGTCAAGACTCCACCTTTGGACTTGTAATTAAAGCCATTACAATCCAAAGTACCAAGAGATATCATACTCTTTCTCAACTCAAGTATATGTTTACATTACACAATGTTCTTACAGCACCCTCAAACATCTTTATCTTTACATTTCCTATGCCAATGATATTGCAAGAAGCATCATTACCCATAAGAACTAATCCAGAATTTACTAACCTGTAAGTGTTGAACCACTTCTTATTTGGAGTCATGTGATAAAAACATGCCAAGTCAAGTATCCAAGAGTCCGTTAAATTATTTGACTCCGCTAAAACTGATAGAACATCACCATTTGTTGAATCCTCTTCTTGAACAACATTCACAAATTTAGAAATCCCCTCATGCTTCTTAGCATTTCCTTTCTTCCGATCCGGACACTCCGGTTTCACATGCCCCTTTTTACCACATTTATAACACTGGATTTCTTTCTTCTTCTTGGATTGATTCCGGGATTTCTGATTAGACCCAATTTTAAACTTTCCTTTGCCTTACTCATTACTGCCCTTTACCACAAGTCCTTCTTCTTCATCACATATTTTCAACCTTTGATGAAAATTTAACAAGACACTTGTTACTTCTTCCAAATCAAGTGTTTCTTTTCCCTACGTAAGAGTGGTCACAAGATTTTCGTAGGTATGAGTCGAAGACAAAGAATTTAACAGCATCAAAGCCTTATCATCCTCATCAAACTTCACATCAACTCTCATAAGATCACTTATGATTTGATTAAACGCATTGATGTGTTGATCTTGACTAGATCCTTATACCATCTTAAGCCAATATAAACGCTGCTTAAGAAAAAGTTTGTTATTGAGGGATTTAGACATGTACCGACTTTCAAACTTTCGCCAGATAGCCACTGGAGAATCTTTCTCCATCACCCGATAGAGAACTTCGTCGGCCAAACACAAGCGTATTGTCGACGCTGCCTTTGCTTTCAAATCTACCCATGTTGTCTCATCCATTCCTTCCGGTTGAGTATCAAGCAGTGCTTTAGCCATTCCTTGTTGTACTAGAATATCGATCACTCTCCTCTGCCATAAACTGCAATTTCTAGTTCCATCAAATTTGATAATGTCAAATCTTGCAGAAGACGATCCCAATGCCATAGCAACAATCGCTCTGATACCAATTTGTTGTGATATGGATCGTATAATAAAATGCATAGCAGAATAAACAACAAGAAGTAAATGTAAATAACACACACACAATTAGAACAAGATCAACACAAAGATTTACATGGTTCGGCAAAGCCTACATCCACGGAAGCAATGACACAAATTTCACTGAGGAAATCAAAATGTACACAATACACTTCTCTAATGATCATATATCACATCTCAAAATATGCCCAGATGACATATATAGAAGTTCCTTGGAGGTTTCCCCCCGTTTGCCCAACCACCCAACGTTTGAAAATTCAAAATTCAGAAAAACTGCCGCAGCCCAGGCGCCTCTCGTCTACGAGACCAAGAAGACCCTTCGTCGATGAACACAGGGCCTCGTCAACGAGACCAAGAAGCCAGAAAACTGAAAAGTTCCTGCTCGGTAATTATTTGTCGACGAGCTTCAGAACCTTTGTCGACGAACCTTTGCTGTTCCCTCGTCAACGAGTCTTGCTGTGGTGCCCCCTTCATGTTTTTCCTCCTTCCTTCTTTGCTTATAAAAAACATAAGTATAAGAGCCATAAATAACACTTCCTTTCACAAAAGAGCATATATTAAAATTTATTACTGTTAGTCACAGAAGAGAGAGAGGGAGGACTGGTCTTGTATGTGAGATCGTTTGAGAAGGGGAAAATTTCAACAGCACTTCCTCTCAATATTTCTTTGTGCTGTACAAGAAAGGAATTTATGTATAGCAATCTTGTTTCAAGTTGGAGCATATATATTATCATTATGTGCCAGCTCTTACAAATTTAACTCACTTTAGAAACCCCATAGGTTTGGTAAGCAAATAACTCATCTTCAGGATTAACATAACATGTATGAAAATGACTTTTCCAACACCTCTCAAATGAAATGTCAATCAATTTCAATATGCTTTGTGCTTTTGTGAAGCATTGGATTGGATGCAATATGGATAGTTTCTTGACTGTTAGGTGTCACAGAGAGAAACTGAACTCATAGGTTGAGGAAGTTTGAATTGGAATCTTCTAAGACATGCTTCAACCACATCAACTCACAAACTTTTTGCTATGGCCCAAATTGGTTGATATTATGTTTTAACACAAGATCTAGCAACAACCTGCTGCTTCTTTTCTGTGAGTCTGTCACTTAATTTCCTGCATCCAACAAAGACACAATATCTTGTAGTTGACTTCCTATCAGCCTGGAGATCCAGCCCAATTAGCATATGAATACTGTACTTTTGAGTATGATCATGATTTGGGAATATTAATCCACAGCCTTGAGGTGCCTCAGTATACAAACAATAGCATCCCAATGACTTGTATGTGGAGCACCTAAAAATTGCCTTGCTACACTCATTGTAAATGCAATTTGCAAGTTTGGTCTGGACAGTTCAACCTCCCAACCATGTCTTTATTGATCTGGACAGCCCAGCAGTTCCCCATAATTGGCCAATATGTTGGTACTGACGTTGACAAAGGTTTACATCTCAAGAAAGTTCAACCTCCTAACCTTGTCTTTATTGCCCTGAATAGTAGCCCAGCAATTCCCCTGATTGGCCAAAATCTTGGTAGTTAGGTTGACACAGGACTACATCCCAATATGCTTCTCATATAGTGGATCAAGAACATTCCTATTCTGATACAAAGAAACACCTTGATTTAGTAACTTCAATCAATCAATTCCTAAAAAGTACCTCAGTTGACCGAACTCAATAGCTGAAATTTATAGTGTAGAAATTCTTTTAAATTAGTGTAGAAATTCTTTTAAATCATTGATTCCTTTTCAATCATCTCTTATGGTCACAATATTAATTACATACACAATCAATAGTATTTTGTTAACCATAGAATGTCAATAAAATACTGAGTGAACCACTCCAAATCATAGAGACCAAGTGATATCAACAACGTCACTGTATCCACCAAGCCGTGCTTTAGGGGTTTGTTTGAGGCCATACAAGTGCTTCTTCAAGTGAGACACTAACCCGGACATCCACTCAACCCCCGGGGGGAAAGCCTTGGTGATCTTTCCATGTAAAGATCTTGTGGAGAACAACGCGAAGTGTTCTTTGTGATATCCAACTAATGTAAAGGTCAATGAAGAGCTATAGCTAGAAGTACGAATGATCACACGGGGGTAATCTTTGCTACAGGAGGATGTTTAAAGAGTGTCAAGACCATGGATTTGGTTATACACTTAGCAGCAAGATGGGCTTTAATCTATCAAATAGTACCATCTGGTTGAACTTTGACTGGATATACCAAGTGGCAACCAACCACATACTTGGTGGGAGGAAAAGGACAAAGGCCCAACTGTAATTGTATCATAAAGAAAGCTTTTCCTCCTCCATGGATGCTTCCCGCCAGTATGAGATGGAACATCTGAAGCCGAGGAATGGAATTAGAAGGTAAAGATGTACGAAGCAACTTGTGCAGTGGAGATAAATTATCACAATAGAGAAAGTTAGGAGAGAGAATACAAAGCACAGTTGGAAATGGGTCTTTTGACATGAAACAGTGCAGCTGCAGAATTTAGTGGAGTCTTACTTTCCAATTGGTGTCAGTGGTGAGAAAAAACCTGCCTGTTTGGAGAATCCAAGGCAGCAGGAGCCGAAGGACTAGTAAGTGTAAAAATCTGAACAAGGAAAGAAGATGTTGGACTTGAATAAGAAAGGTACTCGTACAGATTGGTCAAAGACTTGAGTCTTAATTAATATAGACTATATTCAAAAGGCGTAATGCATGTGAAGAAGTTATGCAGTGTGGGGCAACAATACTTTACACCTTCTGATATCCCTGAATAATCCACGAAAAGTATGCTTAGTAAGGACAGGTGTTAAGTGCGGAGGCAAAAGTCCTTTCTGGAAATAAAACATTTGTTTGGTTGGTGACCCTTAATAGGGTTAGCACATGCAATCTGAGGCAGAGTAGGAGGGCCTTCATAGGCATTGCCCCCTGATGTGCGTGTTTTGTGTTTTAACAGTTTGGAGACTGTCTCTGACTTATTTCTGCACTTTTACTTGGTGCATGTGGAAAAGACTGTTTGGCTTATTTTCTGAGGTCTGGGTGTGGACAATGGAATTACTATTGGGTACTTGTTTTAGAGAATTTGGGACGAGTAAGGAACTAAGTATGCTGTTAGTTTGTGAACGTTTGTGTTCTTTGCCGTAAGGATTTGGTCAGAATGGAATGCTCATATCTTCACTGGAAAGGAATTGTCTTTACCTTTGCTTTGGGATAGGATACATTATTTGGGATCTCTTTGAGCTTTTAGGGCAGGCTGTTGTAAGGGTACTTGTTTTTGAGGACGTTAAGCAGGGATGGAAAGCTTTATGGAGTTGATTGTATGCTTTTTTCTTCCTCCTTTATGTATGAGGATTTCTTATCCTCTTCATTCACATTTTTTTATTCTTCTATTATATTTTCCTTTTCTATCCAAATAATAATAATAATAATAACTTAATTAAGAATGGGGATTAAATTTGTCGACCTTGGCTACACTGATGAGCAAAACAATTGCAGCTGAATATACAGGGTACTGTGAAAGGAGGATCACATGGAAATAAAACTAAATGAGGAGTTTGACCACCAAGCACAGAACATGTGTACATTTAATCGAACAGAAATTAAAAAAAAACCACCCCAAGGTTTTTCATCATGATTTTATCTAAACTTTTAAGAAAGGGGAATTTCATGAGAATTGCTGTTTCTTTTAATTGACACCAGCTTTGGAACAAGATTGACACAATGACACCCAACTCCGAAACTCCTCGCCAAAGCAGAAATCAAAGTGGGGGAAAAAGATACAAGCAGAAATTGAGATGGAGAAAAAACTGGGCAGGAGCACAGGATTTATATTCTCTATCTATGATAGGCTAGCAAACCTGAATTGCCTCTGCTGTCATTTATCTGCAACAATTTTCTGTCACAGAATCAAATTTAAGAAGGGAATTGAGTACCCTTTTTTACAATCCCTCATAACTACTTGAACTTTTAAATGCAGGTGCAAAATTTGAATGATATACTGAAAATACCAACTGAAAACTGAGAGTAGGCATGGGATCACTGGTTCAAAAATTGATGACATGGAGTAACCAAACAAATTTCAAAAGAATTCAATTATGAAACAAACCAAAAAAGAATTTCCCATCTTTCAAGAACTAAAGTGTGTATAGATGAGGGCACAAGACAAGAAAGAGAAGATGCATAACATTTTGGCATTTACAAAGCAGATCATCCTACACCTTCATGCAAGCAGGGTTATCATCCCTGGTAAGATGAAAAAAAAAAAACACATGCCCATAGATTTCTATCCATATTTATTCATCAGATTTCCCATCCTCTCCTCCATGGTCAATTGAATTAATTAATCTTGGCTTAGTTAAAAAAATATTTAGTTTAATTAATTTTAGATGCTTCAAAAATTCATGCACAATTGTTGGAGCTGTGATACAATATTGACTGTAAGAACTCTTGATCCCAGCCACCAGATTCTAGCAATGAAAATCTAAACTGAGACCTGTCAACGTTCCAGCAACACATTGCACCCCCGCAATGAGGTGTCAATTATTCCTGTCAGCAACTCAATTTTTCTGTGAAGTGAGTAAGAAGCCTGATGAAAAGCACTCCAAACATCAGAATGAACTGAATTAAAAGGTTACATTGCCCGTTTGCACACTAAAATAGACAAATGAGTTAAGAGTCCCAAACCAGGAACAAGTTTCTTTAGACTCTCTAGTAAGGGATGACCAAGATGAAATTATATCTAGAGCAGGGAGGCTACCGCATGACATGTTCCATAAGAGGCAGGATTGTCTAAGTAGCAAAGGCCATTGGATTCATATCCTCTTCCAGTCATCTTCTTTGTCTTCAAATCTTGACCGTCAACAAAATTATGGGAAGGCTTAACAGAACAATTAAGATCTTTTCTGAGTTTACTTACTGATACAAGATTAAAATAGAATGCAGGGAATATAAAGAACAAAACAAAGTAAGAGTAGAATATGGTTCTGCTATTCCTATCCCACTTGTAGTTGTGGGGAACCATATGCGAGTGTAACATCAGGCAAAGATTAAGTGTCATGGATATGGAAAAAGATGAGATGTACTTGACACATGATCTGTGGTAACAGAATCTAAAATCAAAGGCTTAGAAGAGGGTTGAGATAAGAAGCAGGCAGTGGGTATACACCTGTGTTTGCTAAGTAAACAGAGGAAGAGATGCTTACTAAGTGTCTTGATAGTGTAGGAACTTAAATACTCATCTCGTGGCACACTAATAGAGGCTTGCTCTAATGAAACAAAGGCAGAAGTATTAGAATCGGCATGATAAAACTACACAATATTAGCTACTTGAGGCCTACCGACCACATTCCATCATGGTTCTTCAGTATCCTCATCAAGATGTCAGTAGATGCACTTGATAGGAGGCCTTCAAGCCTCACAGCATCCTCTACTACTGAAACCACAACTACCATGGGGGCTTTTATTACTACAATACTAATCACCTCAATGAGTTTGAGAAAGCAAAGTAATCGACAAGTGGAACACCAACCGTTGAGAAGTAGGTAGCCCACAAATCAAGCAAGTTCTGCAGCCCCTGAGAATCTTGGACATAACCAGCTTAAATTAGGAATCAATTCTGATAAAAATTTTCTGACAACCATTCCTTCCCACTGCTGTCACATTGCCCTAACATCAGATAATAATGACTTCCCTGTATTCAACTCCTTATAAGCTCTCTCTCTGGAACATAACAACTTAATATGCTCCCAAGCATCTTATTAGGTATCTAAATGTGAACTCAAATAAGCTATGTTGGGCTCCATAGTATTCCAAAGTAAACTAATGATCAGAGAATCTTCCCTTCCCATTTAGTTATCTTTTTGGTATCATTCTTAGGAGCATCTTCCTTCAAATAATGTTGTTTTTTTCTTTGACCTATTTTAAGAAGACCATCACAGACTTTGATTATTGCAAGTAATTACTGCCATTTAATTTACATGTAGTAATTTGTTGAGGCAAACCCTAAGAAAGAACAAATTTAAGATCCATGATCAGTCACAGGAAATAACAGGCATTCATGCCAGAACAATGAGAGAGCACTCACTACAAATGCCAAAGCTTGAGGAAACAGCCTCTACAGGAATACACTTTGGGAAGTCCACTGGACCTCAAACATTCCTCTCAACCTCAAAATATGAAAGGGTTGTGAGTTGCCTTTACAAGGATCTAATAAACAAAAATTCATCCATATAAACAATCCTTTTAAACCAGCATAAAAAATGTAAGTGTACTTTTCACCATAGTACACATTTCACAACTTTATGGCCACAATCCAAACTAGCAGCAGCTTAAACCAACATATTGTTGTGCCACAATGAAACAACCTCAGAAGCATCAAACAGAGCCACTAACAGCTACCAAACAGGTTGTAAGAGTGAAATAACAGAAAAATGAGCACCTTCAGCACATACTAGAAGATTAGGACTCGTGGTTTAGACTTTTTGCTTCAAACCTTGGGAAAACCTACACATTCATAATCTCAGGAAGGGACTGCGAGACCGATGAGTAATCTGCTTCACTGTGCTGATTTTAGCTCCATTTTTGCTTATGTCAGCAGATACCTGGCTGACAGTGGCTAGAGTTTGTGCATAGGACAACCCTTTCTAGCTGGATGGTGATTATTGAGAAGAAGATTGAAAGAAGAGCTGAACTGGAAGAACTGGAATAAATAGAAGGAAAAAGGAAGAGGAAACCATGGTTAAGATTTTGATCAATCAACCTGATCATGTGTTTTGGTAGTCAGAGATGAGTGCTCGAATCAAGTATGCGTGAGCAGAAGAAATTAACAACACTGCCCTTTTCTTTCTTTGGGCGAGTGTGTGCATGTACACATGGAAATTACCATGTTACCCGTTGTTACTCGTAACAAAATAAGTAGAGGTGCATCTTCTGTCCAAGCACTTAGGTTTGCATATGGCACAATGTTCTCTTCATGTCATATGTGCTTCTGGTTAGTATAAACCCGCTGACGGGCACAAAATTAGCATTACCATATGTTTTCTACAACTCTTAGTTTGCAAAATCACACTCTCTTTGTAATGTTCCTATCAGCTTATTTCTTCTGAGGGGGGCTTTTGTTCTTGGGATTTCCACTTCTTCAGGAATCTCAATGAAAGAGAGGTTGATGAGCTGACTATTCCTTATGATAGGGAGGATAAAGAGTGTGCTCTTGACCTACTAAAACCCATACCCCAAATCCTTTTCCTTGGTATCACAGAATTTGGAGGGTTATGGTGCCGGGGAAGATTTGGGCTTTTGTCTGGACCATGATTCTGGAAAGGATTAATATGCATTATCTGCTTCAGAGGAGAAGACCCTATATGGCTCAGTCCTTATATGTGCTTCATATGTTGTGAAGACAGTGAGTCCAATGCTCATCTCTTTGTGCATTGCAAGTGGTATCGCAGCTTTGGAATGGCCTTTTTCTCTATGGCTGGGGAAGAGTGGGTGGCTCCACAAAAGGTGAGGTACTTGCTTCAGGTTAACTTTTTGGGCTTTGGAAAGAACAGGAGTGGCAAAGCTCTATAGTGTGCAGCCATTTTTTCTATCTTTCGGATTTCATGGATAGAGATAAAAGCAAGAATTTTCAGATGTCAATCAACCTCCTCATGACTTTTGTGGGTTAAGAGTGACTTTCCTTGCCTCTTTGTGTGTGCACTCCTTGGGTTTCTTTAGGTGCCTTTCGCTGTCTGACCTCATTAGAAGGAAGGCAGCGCTTTTGTAATGGTTTTTTTTTGTTTGTATTGTATTTTTCTGTTCATATGCTTGTTCTTCCCTTGTTCTCTATAGTTTTTTGTAGCTTTTTTTAGCAAGGATTTAGTACAGTTCTGAAGTCAAAAGCTGGAGAGGATTTTTAGTTACTACATATTTAGTTTCCATGTAAAGTTATTTACTGCTACTAGTTGACAATTTGCAATGGTTTGTTCATTGATTGTACTTGCAGACATTCATCCTCAAACCTTATTACCTTAGACGGGAAAACCAGAAGGCATTAGAAAATAGCGAAAAAACATCTGCTCAGGTATGGGATCAATGTTTGTGGTTTATAAAAAGCCTTGTGGGTACTGTAAAAAAAATTTATCTTGAAGTTACGTGATGATTGACCTGCATCAAACATGCTAAAATGTGCAGAAGGAGATTCATACAAACATGCATGTATAGTAATTGGAATGCATTACTATGTCCACAGCCCTGTGAAGTTTTTTGTTTGAAATATTGCATTTAAGAATGTGTTCCTTTGAATTGGATATGTTAAACTTGATTTATTATGCAATATTTGGTTCATTATTAAAAATTATATATGTGCAAACATTTTTTTGCTGATTCCCACAGTATTTGGAATTTGGCTCTTCAAGAAGTTCACTGTAGCAAGATACTAAGACTTAGAAATTTATTCCTAAAACGAATTTCCATGCTGGTTCTTGTGTGTGTCATGCTATTAGGGTATATCAAGTGAATAGTGGTTTTCTTTCCTTCTATCTAATTGTGTCAAGTGTGTTACTTACGGTTATTTTGAGAATAGTTGGTGAAATTTTTTTGTCTTTAGATTGTTGAGACATTAGATTAATTTAATAGTACAAAACCTTTAACTATTGTGTAGTATGACCTTGGAAACTTAATTCATTAGAATTCCATAATATTTACATATATTTAGTACTAAATTACTGATGACATATTGACATCACTTGTACTTCAACAAACTCAGTTTGTTATCTGATCTCTGAAGAACCATTATTATTAACCAATTTTACCTAGTTTTGTTTGCTTGGTATTGCTTGAGTTGTAATATAGTTTTCCTAACTCCTAGTTACTGGGGATGGGTAACAGGATGTTAACTGATGCAGAGTTGTATAAGACATTTTTTTTTTTTTTAAAAGATTTGATGATTTTGAATGCAGATAAATATGTGGAATCATTTAATGTTTATGGATTATGGTTTGTATTGTAAGACACTTATTTTCTCTTATTTGAAGCTTCATGCATTATTCTTGCGTTCATTTTTATATCCTCATTTATAGTTTGATTTATTTTAAAATGCTGTATTTTTCCTTATTTGAAGTTTGATGCATCATTCATGTGTGTTTTTGTCCTCATCTAAAAATGTTAAATCATTGTTTATATTATCCTTTTCTGTGTAGGTTCAAGAGGCAAGGGCAGCTGCTGACAAAGCTCAACAGTTGCTGGAAAATGTTGCCACTAGGAAAAGAAATAAGCAACTAGAAAAAGGTGGTTTGGTAATCACAAAAGCAGTATATGGAAATCGTAGAGCTTTTAAGAGAAGAGATGAAACAAAAGTGCTAAGTGATGAAATAGCTTCACAAGTCATGGATGTTACTCTACCTCTAAATTTCCTGGTTAATGATTCTGGACATCTCAAGGTATGTTTCCTTTAGTTCAAGTTTTTACTAAACTATGTATGATTCTCAAGCATGAGTTGATGAAAAGATTGAAATATTCTACAGCACATTTGCATGTGTTTTTATGACAATATTCATGTGATACATGTATTTAAAATGTTGAACTCCCTATAAAAACAATTAGCATGTACTTTGAAAACAATATTCATGTGATGCGTGTTGTCCAACTTTATAACCCCATGTTAGAGAATTCTACAGTTAATTATTTCATGATATTTGGGAAATGGAATTTGAGTCGTGGAACTTTAGAAGTAGGAGCATTAATTTTTTGTTTTGTTAAATTTATTTTTTTAAAAGTAAGTTCCTGAAGTGAAGAAAATAAAGCAGATGAATGATCTGTGTGTGTTATGTGGCTGCGTGATGTTGTGGTCACTGTACCTGGGGTTCAAAACTGGACTTTGTAGATTAGTGGGCTTTGTGTGTGTATACAGCGCAGTGGTATTGCAATCATTGTAAAAGGGATTCCTGGGGTTCAAAATATGGATGCACCTGCCTTCAAATGGGATATGTATCCATCTAATTACTATACCGAAGTAGAGCTAGCACAGTGACATGCACAAATTTTCACGCTTATTTTTCAAATTATCAAAATCCAAATTTATACTTCTGGGAACAAAAGCCTTCCTCCATGAACTTGGGACTGGCCATTTTTCAAATGTTGCAAGGAGATCCTTGTGAATGCAAAATGGATTTCCTTGTTACTGCATATATGGACTTGGTAAAATGGATGATTGAAATTTAACGGGCTACTACCTTCTGGAGTAACTACTTTGATATATCTGGAGAGAAGTGGGTTTGCACTTCCTCTTTGGAGGTATTTTGTGCTCTGAGTTTTAGAGAGACTGGAAAGGGGACAGAGAGAGGCTTTGTGGTGGTACTCGATTGTGGCTATCTTTTGGTTGGATGTAGAGAAATGCCATAATTTTTAAGAGTGTGGCTACTTCTTCTAACTTGTTTTCGAATAGAATGGTGTTTCTTGCATCATTGTGGGTTTCGGCAGGTTTATTTCGGCATTTACCTGCAGAAGATTTAGAGGGATAGGATTGATTTGCTCCACTATTATGCAATTATTTGTTTTTTGGAGTTTTTTGCTTCATTATTTTTGATTTTATTTTTTTTTTTGGGGGGGGGGGGGGGGAGGTGGGGTATTGTATCTCCTTGCTTTCTTTTTCTTCTTTTTTGTTGTGCTCTTCCTCTCTTTTTCTAATAAAGTCTTTGTTTATTAAAGAAAATTATAATTTGTGAGGCAAAATGAAAGGTATGCAATTAATGTACAATAACTTTGCCTAAGAATACGGGAAGTAAGATTGTTTGTGACAATCTGTTACAAAAGGGAATAATTTTATAAAATTTCTAACTAAATTTGATTTTAATCAAGGAAAAGTGCTTCACTGGATAGATGAAGAAGTTATGAAAGGTTGTTCAGAGAAAAATAGAAAACTGTAGCTCCGTATTTCATGTTTCTTCAAATTTACAACATGCTTTGAAATCCTGGGAGGGATCTGTGGAGAAGACAATGCCAAGATTATGATAAGAGAGACAACCGTATGGCTTTTATGTTGGTTGCAATTTCCAATGTACAAGTCATGGTACAAAATGAAAGGAGAGAGTTACTGAGAGAAGATTGAGGGCATTTTGGCTGGGAGACTGATCTCTTAGTTCTGAACCAGTTTAGCCCAAAAGTGTTTGATTGACCCTATATGTTATTGGTGCGTCTACTTTGGTGAGACATCGCACTTAATGGCCTTCCATCAGCTTGGAGACCATGGTCCATGTTGGGAATATGATTTAGGTATCATTTGGCAGCACTTATTGCACAAACACTTGTAGATCTTGTTACTTAAAATAAGTGCTTGTGCAAATAAATGGTGTTTGGCATGTCCCAGATTTTTTTTTTTTTTTTAAAGTGCTGAAAGATTGGCACTTTTATTTTGAGAAGCTATGCATTTTTCCACTTATAAGTGGTCACTATTCATAGGAGGTGGCATTCTTGTAATCTTTTAAACCCTCTCTCTCCCACAGAGGCATGTGTGCAGGGCGACCCTGTCATCGTTGTTTTCATCCAATGACTGCAGGCATGGTTTTAAATAACGGTAATGGTCTGCATAATAGTAATGGTCATGATGTAACAGTTGCGGCCATCCAGATGTTATGTAATGAGCAACTGCCACTGCATCCGTGAATTCATCTTTTGCATTAGAAAAATTCTTAAAAATATATTGATTCACATGTTTTGATACCAGAGTCCTATATTGAGGATTTAAATGATTTTTAGTAAATTTTAATCAATTTTAAATATAACATCTACAACAAGTGTTGAATGTCATCTTGGTTGCTTAAGTTGTTAGTTGCCAGAAGAAGCATGCATTTGCTACTTTTCACTACTTTATTGATTATAAGTGAAATTTAAACTAAGAAATCATAAATATAAAGAAATATAAAACATAGAATGAAATCTTTTTTTGTTGCTCTTTTTGTCTTTAATTGAATTTTCATTATCCAAAAAATAAAATACAGAATGTTTATATGTTAAACAAGAATAAAAATGCAGAGCAGTAGAACGTATTTTTGTCTCCAAACTAGCTGTAAGAAAAACACACAAAATAATAATATTGAAAGAACTTAAAATACAAATATATGTAATTTAATGAGAGAAAAAATTGCTTTTCTTTGAATGATAGTTATTTAAAAAAGTGCATTATTAAAAAAAAAAAAAAAGAGTAATGGCGATTACGCCACTGACCGTAATGGCCATTATGGTGGTTAATCGGAGGACCTTTGAAATATCTCTTCGTAATGGTCTTTGGGGCCACCAATATGTAACAGACATAATGCACCAATTTTTAAAACTATGCCTCCAAGCCCCACCAGCTGTGCCACCCTGCTCTGTTCAAACACTCGCTCTCTTGTTCCATGAACGGTGCACTGCTGCCCACCTGGCACCACCCCAGGTTCAAGCGAGTTCCAAACCACTTCCTCTCCTTGCTGGAAAACTCCTCCCATGACAACCCCTCCAGAAGGCCTTTCTATTTATAGAACTCCCTTCACATTTCAATTCCCATTTTATTTTCTCCATCTCCTTTCCCTATTCCTCCCTCTCAAATGCTGAAAACAAGCAATGAAGGGTCATCAAAACCATGTAGCCTCTGTTTATAGCTCTTCCATTCTCAATGAAATCATGTCAATCTCCTTTCCTATTTTCTCTTCTTCACCTTTGGCCCAACCTTTGGACTCATCCTCAGCTTTTATGCCAAAAGCTTTTCCTTCAATCTGCAAGTCACCCATTTATTTAATATTAATGAAATTGTTATTTACTCAAATGATAATTTTATAGAATCAGTACTTATAGTAAAAGTGAGTATTCAAACACAAATTATTTTATGAGTACTTATAATGAGCACTTATTTTTCAGACAATCAAACTGTACTTATGACTTTTTATACTTTGAGTTCACTTATTATTAGCACTTATCAAATTCAGCAGTTTTTTTTTTTTCCTCAGAAAAACCTTTTCCCCAAAGCCATTCCAAAAGATTCCTTAGTGATCAGCATTTAACAAAAAAATTTCCAAAACTACCCCAATACAGAAAACTATAAACTGTTGGATCAAACTTGGCTTTGCTTAACATGCTTATTAGGTTTGTTTTAAATGGGGATAGTGCATGAATTTGGGACAAAAGAAGAGCCAACATTAAAAAATGCATGTGATGGGATTTAAGATAGGGCGCATTTGGAAGTATTCTGTTCCCTGCTGTTTAGGATTTAGATAGGTTTTCTAGTAAAATGCAAAATCCTCTGCAGCGATTATATTAATGATTATTTAGTCATTTAGCATTATTATTATGTGTTAAGAGTTTTTTTAGTATTAATAGTGAGTTAGTATAGGTATTATGATCATTACTATTCAACTTGACATATTATAACTAGAGGGACAGACCTATCATCGAGGCTAGGTCTTCCATTTTACCCAATTATTCAACATGGTATCAGAGCATGATTCTGAAACGTAAACCCTAATTGTTATCACCACCATCAAAACCGAAGCCTAGAACCCAAAATCCGCTGCATGTCTACCATCATAGAAGAATTTCCAGTAACATTATTGCCCTAGAAAACAGCCAGCAGCAGCCGAAAGTCAGGCCAGTCGCTGGAAATGAAACTTAAAAGGTAAAAACAGAAACTAATAATTAAAAACCAGCAATAGTAACCATTTTCTCATTGAGCGAAGGGTACGAAATTAATCAAATTGATTTTTCGTTCAAAAGTACTACGTGAAATCTTCAGTTTTCCCTCATCCTGTCTCCCTATCCCAGAGGTACGTACAACATCTGAATCAATAAAAACCTTCTCTTTGTTATGAATCAGCATTGTTACATTCCTATTCCTTCCTGATCCCTTCCAAGGAAAATCCTGAGTTATTTTTTAAAATTTTTATAAATTTTAGGAATGTTTAATTTAATGTTATTTCATATTAAAATACAGCAACAAAACCAAGCCTTGAGTCCCACTAGGTGGGGTTGGCTACATGAATGGAAATTTTATTTTAGTTATTCTTCATTTAAAAAACTTGTGTACACAATGATTTTATCCATTCTGACCCTCTCTAAATTTTCTTTTTTGCTCTAGAAAAAAAAAATATAAAAGGACAAAGTTCCCCCCGAAAGTTAAGACTTTCATCTGATTGGTTATGATTAATAGAGTCAATACCAATAATTTGCTGCAGAGTAGGAGACCATTGACGACTCTTTCTCCAGTTGTTTGTGTTCTTTGCTATTACAGTCAAAGAGAACAGAGTCCCATTTATTTCTGCACTGATTTTTCCTGGAAAATGTGGAATAAGCTATTTGGTTTATTTGGGGAGAGATGGGTCTGCTCTAAAATGGTGGAGGATTTATTGGCAGTTTCCTATTTTTTTTTTCGGAAGGGGAGAGGATCTGGCATCACTTTGGAAATGTGCTTTATTTTGCAATGATGTGGGATTTGTTGTTGGAACATAATGCATGTTTTTTTTTGGGGAAGAAGCTAAATTATTTGCTGGTTTGGGAGAAGATTCATTACTAGCTTCAGGGTGCTTTAAAGGAGTGAGCTTCTCAGATATTCAACGGGATTGGCTTGTATTGCTGGCTTGATTTTATATTTTCTGTTTTTTTTTTTTTTTCCTGTTCTGGTTTTTTTTTTGGTTTTTTTTTTTCTGATTTTTTCTTAGTTTTTTTTAGAAGTGTATTTTATTCTCCTCTTCTTATTTTGCTATCGAAAAATAAATAAATAAATCCATTTTTTAACATTATAATACTGCATAATCAGTTGCCATGACAATAGAAAACACAATAGAGACTAAAAAACTAGCAGCCCGAAAAAATGTTTTCTTCTAGTGGTTTCTTTGCTGTACTACAACAGAAGCCACAGAAAATAGAAAATAGGAATATACCAAACAGCCCCAAAGATTCCTTTTATTGCCTACAATAAGGCATGATGGATGGGATTAAAGAGTGATTTAATGGTTTATTTCTCTATACTAATACTTGTAGGGGTTTACAGCAGGCTAGATTAAAACAGAATATAGGATGGGCATTGTCTATAAGGCCATGAGTGAGGTGATGTGGTGAATAATATTGGTTAGAAAGATCTAAGAAAACAATCTCTGTTTTGATTTTGTTGACTTAACTATTTGAAGGATGAGAGACTGAAAAAGGATCTGCTCTGTGTTGTGCTGGATAGCTAAAGGATAAATTATTATGTGCTCAATGACAACAATAGAAAAGGTTTAATTAGAATTAGAGCATTAAGGAAAATAACTAGAGTGATTGACAAAAGAATGGAGGAATGGAAGAGGAACCTTAGTAGGCTTTTACAAACACAAAGATAAGTATGTAATCACTGATTGAGATGGTTTTCTTGTGTTCAGAAAAGATTATGAAATCATCCCGTAGAAATAAATTATAAACTGGAAATAGTGAAAGCTACATAGGGAACTTTGAAATAAATCAGTCGTAATGGTAACAATATTATGTTTTTAACTTAAAGATGCTAGTTTTGGTTTGTGTATGATATCTAGGGATTTCAACAATAAATTTATACTTCTCAGAAGGTACAGCCGACTGATGGTTTTGTCGACACCCCAATTTTTACCAACCCTTCCTAAGGGGACCTAGTGCAATAAAAGTTCACTTCGAATCCCAAAAATTGGAGGACTTTTTTGTGAAAAGCATGTTATTTAAATTGAGTCCAGGTATTTTAAATTGAGTCTCAGTGTCTTCTATCGAGTCCCGTTATTTTTATTGGAGTCCTAGTTTTTTAGTTGAGTCCCGATGTCTTTAATCGAGTCTTGGTGTTTTTAATTTAGTTCCGAGTTTCTAAATTGAGTCCCATGTTATCTTAAATTAGAGTCCTATTTTAAAATCGAGTCCCGTCCCGGAATTTTCAAAAAAAATAATAAGTCCCTTTTTGTCTTAAAATCAAATCTTTCGATTTGAGCATTTTTTTTTAATTTTTAAATTGAGTTTTCTCAAAATTGCCAAATTTTCCGAAGTTGATTCTTTAAATTTTTTTTTTCAAAATGAATTTTTATCGAGTCGTCTCCTGAGTCCGGTCCCTTCCAATTTTCAGAAATCAAGTTTTAATTTTCAAATCTGGGTCTTCCTTTTTAGGAAAACAAAAATTTGGCCAACCAAAAAATAATGAATACAAAAGAAAATGCATAAAATATAAAAGAGGAAAATACCAAGAAAATGTAACAAAATAATAAAAAATAAAAAATAAAAAATAAAAAAAACTAACCATGTGCGCTGGTGTTCGCGGTTTGTTCCCGGGAATAAGGGAACAAGTTTTAGGAAATGATGCTTTTGTTATTTTTTAGGCGCCAAATGGGTCATTGGACTCTCTATAAAGAGAGTCACGACGCAAGCAAAAGGGAGGGGCTCCATTTTCATTCCACAGTTCACGCGCAGGGGGCTCGATCCACTGTTCACCATCACCATTCACGCGATCACTCCATTTCCTCTCTACCACCAGCCACCACGCATAGCTCCACTCTCTCCCTCATCTTTGTCTTCACCCGACAAATCACCACACGGCCAAGTCAGCCACAAACCGCAGCTCTGACCTCCCCTCTGCAAATTAGCAACCGGCGTTCTCACCTTCCCCCCATTCACAGCTCCCAACACCACAACCTCCATCGCAGTCACTTCTCTATCTGTCTCTCTCTATTCGTCTCTCATCTCTCCCTTATCATCACCGGGCACTATTCACCTTCCTGTCGCACCACACCTTCTCCCACAAAACCATCACCTCCAAATCCTCCTCTATCCCACTCATCATCTCACAGCCGCAGTGAACCAGCTCACCTCAGTAAACCGCAGCGGTAGCACCCCATACTTGTGACCACCAATCTCCGTAGCCGCCGTCAACCACTAGCATCGCCGTAACCACCGAACCACTATGTCCCTCCGACACTGTCACCCCACATAAACCAGCTCACTGGAGCCCAATCTGCTGCTCTCGTTACCTTCACAGATCCTCATATCCCTCTGTCTCGTCCACAGGAAAGCCGAACACCCATTTTTTTATCATTCTCTGCCTCCTCTCCATTTTCTCTCGTTCTCACTCCCACGACCACCAACCACCATCTTCAAGACTGGATCCACGACCTCGCCTCCATTCCTCGACATCTCTACAAAAAACAGAGGAACCCCAAAGACAGCAAAGCAATGGTAACTAGAATCCAGAATCTCCAACTCCTGCAAATCCTTCATTGTTGTTAGGATGTCAAATTGATTCGAGCTCAGATCAAGCCTTAGAAACCGCAAGAGCCATCCGATCAAATCTAGAACATTCTCTTGAAACCCATTGTGGCTAAGATCAAGAACTCTAAACTTCTTCAAGTCCCCTAAGATCCAAGGAAGTTCTCCAGCGTCGATTCCTCCCGAGCATAATCTGTCCAAGCTCTGGCAAGCCACCTACCCCTCAGCAACCCAACTCCTGTGGTAATGTGTGTGTAGGTGAGTCTTGTACTGTGTATGTGGCTGTGAGTGGTGCGTGGGTTAATGCGTGTCAGTGTGTGTACATTGGTGTATTTTACAGGCAGTGCACGTCAGAGGATGAGTCCTGTGCGCATATGGCAGTGTGTTAGTGTGCGCATAGTGTTTTCTAGGTGTGTAAGGTCATGAATGGTGGCTGAGGTGCAAAACAAAGTAAAATAAAATACCACCAAGACGTGTCTGTGTGTGTAGTGTGTGCAGCAGACCCGCGACAGGGGGCTGTGTTCAGACGGCCAAGAGATGCATTGAAGTGTTGCTGGGAGAGTGGAAAGGGTGACTTCGCAGAGCACGGTGCCTTGAAGAGAGCTTTAGGCCAAGTATCGAGGATCTCAATGGCGGATTCGGGTGAAGCGGACATGCCGAAGATAGCGAGAACATCGCAGTTATTGACAGATCAAATGTTCTCACCGTTGCTGGGGGTGAGGTGAGTAGCGGCGAAGACGCCGGGGAACTCACTTCTGAAGATGGAGACGCCACTACCGATGTCGCAGGCAACAAAGCCTCGTGTCTTCTAATGCAGAGTCGGCTGCAGTGAAATAGCGTGGGACAGTGCTGAGATCCTCGACATTGATGTTGAGAGAACGGAGGGGGGCGAGGAGGTTTGCCGGAGATGGAGAGGGTGGCCGTGAAGTTCAAAAGTGTGAGTATGTGAGTTTTTATTGTGTGTAGTGCGTATTTGGGTGTATATGCGTTTTCTGTGTGAGTGCAGGTGTGTCTGAGTGTGTTCTGGTGCATGAACAGTGTGTATGAATGTGTTTTGTGTGTGTAGGTGTATGTGTGGCCATGGGTATTAAAGTGTGTATTCTGCGTGAGTTACCGGTGTCTGCTGTAGCGGTGTGCATGCATGTGTGTGTTAACGTATGAGTGTATCAGTGCGTTTGCTCGCAGGGAACTTACGGAGTAGTCACCACAGGAGTTGGGTTGCTATGTTTGGACAACTGGAGCAAGGGCGTTGGAGCTATAATGCTTGATGACGAATCTATGGCATGCTAGAGAGAGCAGACATGCCGGAGAAAATAATCGCCGTTACTGCAGGAGACACACCAGTTGAGGATTTCAAATGCTTCTGGAAGCACCAGCCTTAGTGGCAAAATCCCCGAGGGTTAGGTGGCTTGCCAAAGCTTGGACAGATTACGCTCATGAGGAATCGACTGGCTGGAGAACTTCCTTGGTTCTTAGGGGACTTGAAGAAGTTTAGAATTCTTGATCTTAGCCACAATGGGTTTCAGGGGAATGTTCCAGATTCGGACGGCTCTTGCGGTTTCTAAGGCTTGATCTGAGCTCGAATCAATTTGACAAAAAAATCCTAGCAATAATGAAGGATTTGCAGGAGTTGGAGATTCTGGATTCTAGTTACCATTGCTTTGCTGTCTTTGGGGTTCCTCTGTTTTTAGCAGAGATGTCGAGGAATGGAGGCGAGGTCGTGGATCCAATCTTGAAGATGGTGGTTGGTGGTCGTGGGATTGAGAACGAGAGAAAATGGAGAGGAGGCAGAAAATGCTAAAAAATTGGGTGTTCAGCTTTCTTGTGGACGAGACAGAGGGATATGAGGATCTATGAAGGTAACGAGAGCAGCAGACTGGGCTCCAGTGAGTTGGTTTATGTGGGGTGATAGCGTTGGAGGGACATAGTGGTTACGGTGATGCTGGGGGTTGACGGCGGCTACGGAGATTGGTGGTCACGGGTATGGGGTGCTGCCGGTGCGGTTTACTGCGGTGAGCTGGTTTACTGTGGCTATGAGATGATGAGTGGGAGAGAGGAGGATTTGGAGGTGATGGTTTTGTGGGAGAAGGGGTGGTGCGACGGGAAGGTGAATAGTGCCCGGTGATGATAAGGGAGAGATGAGAGAGGAATAGAGAGCGACGGGTGGAGGAGTGACTGTGATGGAGGAAGTGGTGTTGGGAGCTGCGAATGGGGAGAAGGTGAGAACGACAGTTGCTGAGTTGCAGAGGGGACATCGGAGCTGCGGTTTGTGGCTGACTTGGCCATGTGGTGATTTGCCGGGTGAAGACGGAGATGAGAGAGAGAGTGGAGCTGTGCGTGGTGGCTGGTGGTAGAGAGGAAATTGAGTGATCGCATGAGTGGTGATGGTGAACAGTGGATCGAGCCCCCTGCGCGTGAATTGTGGAATGAAAATGGAGCCCCTCCCTTTTGCTTGTGCCGTGACTCTCTTTATAGAGAGTCTAGCGACCCATTTGGCGCCTAAAAAGTAACAGAAGCATCATTTCCCAAAACTTGTTCCCTTATTCCCAGGAACAAACCGTGAACACTGACGCACATGGTCAGTTTTTTTTTTTTTTATATTATTTTCTTACATTTGCTTGGTATTTTCCTCTTTTATATTTTATGCATTTTCTTTTGTATTCATTATTTTTTGGTTGGCCAAATTTTTTTTTTCCCTAAAAAGGAAGACTTGGATTTGAAAATTAAAACTTGATTTCCGAAAATTGGAAGGGACCAGACTCGGGAAGACGACTCGATAAAAATTCATTTTGAAAAAAAAAGAAAATTTAAACGGCTCAACTTCGGAAAATTTGGTAATTTTGGGAAAACTCAATTTAAAAATAAAAAAAAAATGCTCAAATTGAAAGATTCGATTTTAAAACAAAAAGGGAATTACTATTTTTTTTGAAAATTTCAGGACAGGACTCGATTTTAAAATAGGACTCTAATTTAAGATAATATGGGACTCAATTTAGAAACTTGGGACTAAGTTAAAAACACCGGGACTCGATTAAAGACTTCGGGACTCAATTGAAAAACTAGGACTCCAATAAAAATAACGGGACTCAATAGAAGACACTGGGACTCAATTTAAAATACGAGGACTCAATTTAAAATAACGGGCTTTTCACAAAAAGGTCCTCCAATTTTTGGGATTCGAAGTGAACTTTTATTACACCAGGTTCCCTCAGGAAGGGTCTGTAAAAATTGGGGTGTCGACAGGTTTAGTACTCATGCTGCTTTATCAGTTAAGATCGATTGTCTTACAAAATTTTTGTTGATTTGAGGTTAGATATGAGACAGGATTTGACCATTGGCATCTGCATTGGTTTAGCTGCTTCTTGTCTAATCAATGACAGAAAATTTTGTGTGCACATTTAGGCACACTGATGCTATTTGCATGTGCAATACACGAGATACCTACAAATAAACATGTAGGCTTGTTCTGAAAGGGGATCCTATCCTCCAAAATACTGTCTAAGCAAGTAGCCACTAAAGGAAGCTCTTCGCTTCTTTCAATCTGCAGATTCATTCACAGCACCTGAATGGCTAGTATGGTTTGTGCATCCCTGTTTTGGTATTCTTGCATTCTTTACAAGTATATTTTCCTGCATAATATATATGGCATGTTCAGCCATTTAGTTGTTTTGAGGTTCTTGTATGGAATCAAAAGAAGTTGCTGATAATTCTTATTTGAGTCTTCCTTGCATTTTATGCTTGCTAGTTTGCTAATATCTCTATTTGACTTAGGTGGCTGAATTCAACATCTCTTGCTAAGCAACTGAATTGCTAGTTTAGTGTGAAAATCTAATGGTAGTCTGCAATCTATGGCTCAGTAATTGCATTTTGCATCAACCAAGTTTGCATTCTTAATATTTGTGCTGGAGCTGAACCTATTAGATGTTTTGTTACTCCTGTATTAAGAAGTGCCCACTGCTTATTAAATGAAGGGTGCGTTTGGTATTTCATTGCTGGTTTTTTTTTTGTTTTTTTTTTCAGATGCTAAAACCAAGACTAAAATGTGTTTGGTTGTGTTGTACCTGGACATTCCCAAAGGAGCAGTTTCTCTTGTTTCTTTAAAAAACAAAAACCACTTTTTGTTGTTTTCACTCCGTTGCACAATGGAGGTGAAGCAGAATTCTGTCATTTTCTGCAGTGATGCATGCACGGGGTTCAGTGTTTGATTCCCCAGAGTGCGTTTTGCATCTATCCTTTTTTTTTTTGTCTTGTCTTTTATTTAAGCCCATCTCCAAAGCTTTCAAGTGGCTCCCCTTCACATCTCGCGCAAGGCACCATTCAAGCTGCTCCCCCTCCTCTCTCTGCCCTCTGCTATACTTCCCTCTTCCGCTTTTCTTTCTTCTAGTTGAACAGGTTTTTTTTTTTTCCCAATTTTTTGGTGTTTGTTTTTCACTCTCTCATCTCTTCTGCCTTTCTTCTCTCTTCTAGTTGAACAGATTTTTTTTCTTTTTCCTCAATTTTTGGTGTTTGTTTTTTTCTGGAGCAAATTGTTGCATCGTCTTGTCTGGCGATAATCAGCACTCCTGTCATCTTTTCGGGCAACAATCTTTGGCCATTACCCCCTGGAGTACTACCATTGAAGAGTTTTCTTTAAGGACATGAGTTGTTCAAGATTCTGAATTCTGAAGCTTGTGGACTCAAAACCTTAATTATTCAGATCTTTGCATTACTAGATCTTTTTGCCGCAAGAAGTTTAATTGTATACTATTTGATACCCCATCAATGTATGGGCTGCCTCCAAATTTTTGGCTTTTGGAGTTTGGACAGCTTCAACTAGAGACTTCCGGAAAATTCTTGGCCATGTGCATACCTAAATGAGTCTTGAGCACTATTTGAAAGCTGTGTGAACATAGGAAATTGTGAGCTAAAGCATGGCTAAAATTAATTTAGGATTGGGGTCAATTTTTCATGTTGTGCCTTTTTGGGTTGGGAAATTAATTAAGAGCTTATTTGAGGCATGAACGGATTAGGCTTGACTATGGGAAAAAAAATTGACTTAAAATCACAGTATCAAAGTTGTTTCTCTGTTACGTTGATCTTTTTAAAATCTTTTGAAGTTGTAACTATGTGAAGTTTTTATTTCATTCTTTATTTATATATTTATTTTTTTAGTAATGGTGACATCCATTTTAATGGTTTTTCTGTTATGTAATCAGTTTGTTATAAGGCATTATTTCAAGTAATAGAAAAACTTGAAAATGAAAAACCAAAGAGGTTTCTAATTATCGTTTTTAGTTTCTCGTTCTTACTTTCCCTTTCCAGAATGGCCCCTAAAAGTTTGTGCTTTTGGTTTTCGAACTGTTGGTGCAGCTTCACGAGGGTGTAAGGAAATCTGGCATTATGGGCTTCTGTGATCCCTGTCCAGGAGAGCCTAAACAATTGCATGTGGAGTACACTAACAGGGGAGAGAGATATGAGGTATCCTGGTTCAATCTTTTGTTGTCTTCTGCAAAACCATCGTACCAGAGGATTAATCTTGTCTGGCTGTTGTCTGCAGGTGGTGGTTGATGATTATGAGGAGTTGGTCATACCTCAGGAAGCGCACAGAATCTAAATTCCATCTGCGAAGCTTAAATTATTAGGTCCAGTTGCCTATTGCAATTTTGCATGTTGTACCGTGCCTTTGGCCTACCTAAGAATTTTACCATGCCATTTTTTATTTTTTTTTTGGATCAGTAAAGGGTAAATTATATTGATCAAATGGATATTTACAATATGTAATCTTGTCTTGGAATGTTGTGCCTATTTAGGGCATTGAGAGACTATTCATGTTTTTGGGTGCAAGTGATTGATCCCTTTTGGCCAACTCGTTGCTTCTTTGTAGACTTGGAAAAACACTCGTAATCACTTTTTGCGAGGACAAAAGAGAGGCTATTAATGTCTGGGTTTTCATTTTCCTACGGTCTTCCGGAGTCCATTGTGTAATGTTGACAAAAAGGTATTAGCGTAGTAGCAAGCAGATTTTACCCCAGAAGGATAATGTGCTTGATTAGCTTTTCTGTATTAGCCCCAAAAAGTTGAAGTTTCTGAAATAAATGGCAAAATTCAAAACAAGAACTAT
Source organism: Malania oleifera (assembly GCF_029873635.1). NCBI lineage: Eukaryota > Viridiplantae > Streptophyta > Magnoliopsida > Santalales > Ximeniaceae > Malania > Malania oleifera. The sequence goes on from NC_080425.1 coordinate 57,040,987, forward strand.
TGTGAAATGAATGTTGGATGTTAACATCTCCATAAATGTCTTTAACACACCTGTCCCATCTCCAATCTCCTTCATGTTTGCCATGTGAATTCTTCATGTTTGCCATGTGAATTATTATCAGACAAACCCACTTGCCTTTAAATTATAAAAGAATAATTAAATATATTACGTGCTCCACCCACGACTATAGAAAGGGAATTAACTAATTGAGATAAGAGGAGAAATTAAGAGTGTAGAGTGCAAAATATGAAGTGTAGAATACTGAGCGTAGAACGCAGAAAGAAAAGAACACGTAGAAAATAGAGAAGAAAGTAGGAGAGAAAAGAGAAAGTAAGATATTTTGTAAGGTAAGAAGGTGAGATATTTATACAAAAGGGTATATGTTGTAATTTCTCTTAACATAGTAGATGTTTGATCACATCTGCCCGTATAATAGGTATAAATCGAACTACGTAAATCCGGTCTAACTTATTTATTTTTCTGTTTGTCTTCATTTCTTTCTGCTTATCCTCGTTTATTTATTATTAATTTTTGTATTATTTCATAATATATTATCAGCACAATACTCTACCCAACTGATATATATATATATATACTGCCTTAATGGATAATTTTATTTTTGTTTATTAATATCGCCTCAATGGCTAATTTTATTTCTATACTATCTATATATATATTACCAATATCTAAAAAAGATGGTAAAATAGTCCTCCTGAAGAGACTATATATTTAATCTCCCGAAAAGATAAGTCTCTTGAAGAGACAATATATTTAATCTCTAGAAGAGATAGTAATTGTTTACCTCTTAAAAGAGTATACTTTTAATCTTCCGAAAAAAAAATATTATATTACTATTTTTATATTATTCCAGTTAGTATGTTTCACTTTCTAGATCGCTTTGTTATTATTAATTTATTCAGATGTCAAGCTTAAGAAAAGTTGAGTTTGTTCCCCTTAACATCAAAGGCAACAACTATCTCTCATGGATTCTTGATATAGAAATCCATTTAAATGCAATGAATTTAGGAAATACAATATTAGATGGAAATACCGCATCACTGCAGGATCGTGCTAAAGCCATTATCTTTATCCGACATCATTTAGAAGAAAAATTAAAAACAGAATACATCACTGTTAAAGACCCACTCATCCTATGGAGATTTTTAAAGGATAGATTTTATCATAAAAAAACAGTGATTTTACTAAAAGCTCGATATGAATGGTTGCACCTAAGGTTGTAAGATTTTAAAACTGTCAGTGAATATAACTTACCTGTATATAAAATTAGCTCAAAGTTAAAGTTATGTGGAGAAAATATTACTGATGAAGACATGTTAAAAAAAACTTTTACTACTCATCCCACTAACATGCTCCTACAACAACAACATAGGGAAAGGAAATTTACTAAATTTTCTGAACTTATATCTTGTCTTCTTGTTGCTGAACAAAATAATGAGCTTTTGATGAGAAATCACCAAACCCATCCAACTAGTTCGACCCCAATCCCTGAAGTGAATGTAAACACATCTCGTGGTCAAGGGCGAGGCTGCAGGAATGGTCATGGGTATGGTCGCGGCCGTGGTCAAAATAATTACTGGCATCGACGTGAGGTAACAAACCCCCAGGAGAGGGATGACCCCCAGAAGTGGGCAAATGATTAGAATCAGCGACCTAGACACTATGAAACTAAATGTTACAGATGCGGAAGAAAATGTCATTGGTTGCGTACCTGTTGTACACCCAAACACTTGGTAGATTTATTCCAAGCATCCATAAAAGAAAAGGAAAAGAGTAAAAAATTTGAAAAAAATTTTCCGATAATATTGTTCCAATGGACCTTGATACTGAACAATCCAACTCTGTGTATCTTAATGTTGTAGATTTCCTTGTAAATCCATATGAAAATAATGATGTAATATTTTAGGACATATATATAGTATGTAATACTGTATTTTGATAAATTATTGCTATTTTTATAGTAATGAGTTTTTAAAATATTTGATGTAGTGAAAATTGTCTTAGAGCTTTGAATGAGCCTAAGATGTCTATGGAAGAAGTTTGTTTAGCTGACAGTGCTACAATACATACAATTTTTGGAGATAGAAAATATTTCTATTATTTGAAAATATCATCAACGTATGTTAATACTGTAACGACCTGCTATTTAACTGGGTATTATTTTTTTTTTATACTTTGATATTGTACATGCTTTGATACCATACTGGGGGAAAAAAACTCAATCATAATCCTAAGCAACGAGAAGAATAAATCACATAGACATTATCATCTGAACATATATATATATATATATATATATATATACAATACCACACAATACCAGAGTACTACATGTTTTCCAAAATATGTACATATATTTGTTCCCCAAAAAATACCTTCAACTAGTTAGGGTTATACATAAACACTCCCAAAATATACTCACTCTCTGATAGGGCACTACAAAAGCTCCTCTATCTGCGAGCCTGATCTGCTCACCTACCTGAATCACCTGAAAAATAATTCAACACTGGGATGAACCAACGTTCAGTAAGACGAAATACGATATTACTAGTGTGTGGCAAATGAGCTACTATATCATGAAACCTATTTTCAAATAAACATGTATAACTAAATATATAAACAAAGTATAAGTGATAAAATCCACCACCGCTGTCCCTATCGCTTAACATGACAGTGTTGGAGTTTATTATTCAAAATACTTCTAGTATAAGTAAGTATGTTCCCTGTTTCTGCAAATCTATACATACGTAATAATAACTGAAACTGTTCCCTGTGGATATCTGTGTGTCATGACTTACCCTCTCATGACAGGGTTGTGCGGCCCGTAGGCGAGATTTACCCTGGCTGGCCAACCAGGAATAAATCACTATACTCCATCGGTCGATCTACCCTCCTCAACCCATATTTGGATGGGGAGCCTGTCCTCTTTAGGGCCTAAGTGATCGACCTTACCACGTATTATCTAAATAGGTGGTTGCACTCATAAAGTAACATAATATCTGTAGCAACGGTACCGTGCTCTATAGTTGCATAGTCCAATAGGGTTTGATATCATATAATATATTTACATATATATATATATATATATATATATATCTATCTGATTTACCATGATTCTGAAATACTGAAATAACCATGATGCTGCATAAACTGTAACTGTAGTTTATATGTAATACTGAGAACTGTATTAATCATAACACTGACATCTGCATAATCATAGTACTGAAACTACATGATCATAATACTGATATTCGTATTATCATGGTATTGAGGTTCATGAAATCATGGTACAAAAATATCGTAAAATCAGAATACTGAAATATCATAAAACATATCTCCGTACTATATTCATATTCACAAGCCACACGATACTGTAATACATAATTTTCATCATTTAATAAACTGTATAATATTTTAAAAAAATACCTAGCATAGCATATTTCCCTTACCTAACTACTAGAAAGCCCCTATGGAGTACTAGCCTAACTCCCGCAGGGCCTCCTACACAACACCCTGAAACCAACATATGCCAGAACATAATATCAGTATTTCTCCACCTACATCATTTTCTATAACTATCATAAGGTCAAAAAGGGACTAAAAGGTCTTACCCTGAATGTGGGATGAAATCCAACTTCGTCTCCCTAATGATCTGCTTCGACAAACTTGTAGAGAACTTCACCAAGAGTGTCGTGGAGCTTCGGATCGTCAATCCGGCGACTGGCGGGGCCGGAAACGAAGAGAGAAGGGAGAGAGAGACGTAGGAGAGAGAGAGAGAGAGGAGAGAGAGAGCAGCACGAGAAATGAATAAAAATCCGGTTTTTAGCCATTTATAGGGTCAGATTTGTCGACGATACACGTCACCTCGTCAACGAGTCCTTCATTAAATTCGTCGATGAAGCCCTGTATTCGTCGACGAAATTTAAAGTAGCCGAAAACCACGCTCGGTATTTTCTCGTCGATGAAGTTTACGGCCTCCTTCTGTTTTTGTATCTATTTTCTTCCCTCTTATTATTATTATTAAAATGCTATTATTCTTCGGGTCACTACAAATACAATATCTGAGTTTACAAATTTGATTGAAGGCTCCGGAAGAGCTAATATAAAGTTACCCAATGGTACTTTATTTCAAATCCATGAAACTTTATATTCCAGCAGATCTAGAAGAAATTTGTTAAGCTTTAAAGATTTAAGACTCAATGGATATCATATTGAAACCACAAATGAAGGCAGCAAAGAATTTCTTTACATTACTTCCATTATTTCTAGGAAGAAACAAATTTTAGAAAAGCTGTCAACCTTGTCTTCTGGACTATATTATACAAAGATTAAAGCAATTGAATCATATAATGTCTTGTACCAGATATGCAATGACCCAAAGTTATTTACACTTTGGCATGATCATCTTGGACATCCTAGAGATGTAATGATGCGAAGAATCATTGAGAACTCATGTGGTCATCTACTAAAGAACCAGAAGATTCTTTTGTCTAAAGATTTCATGTGTACTGCCTGCTCTCAAGGGAAATTAATTGTCAAACCATCTATTTCGAAAGTAAATTTTGAGTCACCCAATTTCTTACAAAGAATTCATGGTGATATATATGTGGACCAATACATCCACCATTTGGACCGTTTAGATATTTTATGGTTTAAATTGATGCATCTACTAGATGGTCATATGTTTCTCTGCTTTCTACTCGAAATGTTGCTTTTGCTAGACTTATTTCTTAATTGATTAGATTAGGAGCTCATTTTCCCGATTATCCAATTAAATCGATTCGTATGGATAATGCTAGTGAGTTTACATCCCAAACTTTTGATAACTATTGCATGTCACTTGGAATAGATGTTGAAGATCCTGTTGCTCATACCCATACACAAAATGGTTTAGTCGAATGTTTTATTAAGAGACTTCAACTTATTGCTAGACCTATGATTATGAGAACCAAATTGCCCATATCTATTTGGGGACATGCCATTCTTCAAGTTGCATGTTCAGTTCATATAAGACCAACTACTTACAATAATCTTTCACCCATGCAATTAGTCTCTGGGCAACAACCTGATATTTCTTATTTAAGAATTTTTGGTTGTACAATATATGTTCTTATTGCCTCTCCTCAAAGAACTAAAATGGGTCCTTAACGTAAGCTTGGTATCTATGTTGGTTTTGATTCTCCTTCTATTATTAGACATCTTGAACCTTTAACAGGTGATTTGTTCAAAGCACAGTTTCAAGATTGTCATTTTGATGAAACGGTATTCCATGCATTAGGGGGAGCAAAATTAGTGCTTGAAGCACAACATGAAATCACATGAAATGCCATGAGTTTATCTCATTTAGATTCTCGTACAAATCAATGTGAACTTGAAGTTCAAAAGATTATACATTTGTAAGAGATTGCAAATCAGTTACCTAATTCTTTTGCAGATACTAAGGCAATACTAAAATCTCATATACCTGCTGCAAATATTCCAACACGTATTGATGTCCCTGAAAGACAACAACTGGCTAATAAATTTAAGTCACAAGTTAAATGTGGAAGGCCTGTTGGTGCAAAAGATAAGACTCCCAAAAGGAGAAAATTGAAATCTATAAACGATCTAGAAGAGGTTACAGAGGTAAGTAATCCAATCGACATTCACAAACCCATTTCTCCTGAAAAAGAAATCCCTATTATAGAATCTCCTGAAGAGAAATCTCGTCCTCAAGAGGTACCTCCTGAAGAGGAATCTTCTGAAGAGAAAACTCCTGAAGAGCCATCCCTTGAAAAGGGACAGGTACCTGGAACTAATGATGAGATCTCAATACATTACATAGGAGAAATGTGGGATAAAAATAAAGTTATTGTCAATAACACATTTGCATATGCAGTAGCTACTGACATTACCAGAAGTAATGAGGATCCTGAACCTAAATCTATGGATGAATGTCGATATAGAAGTAATTGGCCAAAATGGAAAGAGGTTATCACATTAGAAATAAACTCTCTTTTAAAAAGAGAAGTTTTTTGACTTGTAGTCCAGACACCAGAAGATGTCCAACCCGTAAAAATACAAATGGCTATTTGTGCACAAGCAAAATAAAAATAATGAAATTACTTGATATAAAGTAAGGCTTGTGACACAAGGTTTCTCGCAGAAACCCAGAATTGATTATGAGGAGACATTCTCTTGTAATGGATGGAATCACTTTTAGATTCCTAATTGGGCTAACAGTCGCTGAATGACTAAGCATGCATCTTATGGACGTAGTAACAACATACCTATATGGATCGTTGGATAGTGAAATTTATATGAAAATCCCTAAAGGATTTGAATTACTTGAGGCAAAACCTTGTAATTTAAATTTAGTCAAACTGCAATGTTCCTTATATGGATTAAAGCAATATGGACGCATGTGGTACAATCGATTAAGTGAGTACCTAGTGAAAGAAGGATTCATAAACAATCCAATTTGTCCATGCGTTTTTATTAAAAGATTAGAATTCAGATTTGCTATAATTTTTTCTTATGTCTATGATTTGAATTTAGTTGGGACTCCTGAAGAGCTCACTAAAGCTGCTAATTATTTAATGGCAGAATTTGATATGAAAAATTTAGGAAAGACAAAATATTGTCTTGGCCTACAGATTGAACATTTAAATAGTGGAATTCTTGTTTATCAATTTAAATATATTGAAAAAGTATTAAGGCAATTCTATATGGATGAAGTTCATCCTCTGGGATCTCCAATGATGGTGCGATCACTTAATGTTACGAAAGATCCATTTCAATCTCGTGATGAGGGGGAGGAATTACTTGGTCTTGAAGTACCATATTTAAGTCCTATCGGTTCTTTGATGTATTTGACAAATTGTACAAGACCTGGCATTGCATTTTCTGTGAATCTACTAGCAAGATATAACTTTGCTCCTACTCGGCGACACTGGAATGTAATTAAATAAATTCTACGTTATTTGAGAGGTACATCTAATTTGGGTCTATTTTACTCCTTTGATTCCAAATCTCAACTAGTAGGATATGCAGATGTTGGATATCTATCTGATCCCCACAATGCTAAATCTCAAATTGGATATGTATTTCTTTATGGAAAAACTGCTATATCTTGGAAATTAGTGAAGTAGACAATTACAACAACATCCTCCAATCATTCTGAAATACTAGCTATTCATGAAGCTAGTAGAGAATGCGTGTGGATCATATCAGTGATTTCTTATATCCAAGAAAATTGTAACCTTCAATCAATCAAGGATATTCCAGCAGTTTTGTATGTAGACAACGCCACATGTATAGCTCAACTGAGAGGAGGATACATAAAGGGTGATAGGACAAAGCATATCTCTCCAAAATTTTTCTATACGCATGAACTCCATAAAAATGATGATATAGATGTACAACAAATCTGATCAAGTGATAATCTAGCAAATTTATTCACCAAGACTTTGCCAACTACAACATTCAAGAGACTGGTTCATCTTATTGGAATGAGACATCTTAAAGATCTTAATTAGATAAGTTAAATATATGGGTGACATCTAAGGGGGAGTGTTGTGAAATGAATGGTGGATGTCACCATCCCCATAAATGTCTTCAACACACCTTTTTTTTTTTTGGTAAAAGAGGGTGGCACCTCCTTTCTTTATTTGAAAACCCCTCACTTATGTCGGAGGAATATCGTGGTTCTAGCAAAACAAGCTACAAACAGATAAAATCGAAATGTAACAAAACGAAACGAATACAAAACAACACATTAGACCCTTAAATTAGGAAGATCGATTTTTTCAAGGCGTATCATGCCTCTAACTGGATGGGGTAAAGAAGCAAACACTAGAAATCTTATAGTGGTGCCTTCCTCTCCCTGACGAGCCAATAAGTCTGCAACCTTATTTCATTCTCTGAATTGGTGAGCAATGGTGAAATTAATCATGGAAAAAGCCTCAAGAAGCCCTTCCCAAAAATCCCACAAATACCATACCATGCATCTTCTAGAACAAACCCAATAGACCACTACCTTAGAATCACATTCAATCTCCACATTCATATAACTCATTTCTTTGCACATTCGCACTCCCTCCATCAGTGCCCTAAGTTCAGCTTTATTATTAGAGCCAAAGCCAAAGAAGGAAGAATAAGCATCAAGGAAAGTTCCACTGCAATCTCTAATCACACCACCCACTCCACATGTCCCTGGGTTTCCACGACAACTACCATCTACGTTCAACTTAACGGACCCAACCCGAGGGTTCCCCCACCTAACAACACAAGGAGTCTGTGCCTTCGAAGTGATAATTGGAATCTCAAGAGTACTTAAAACTTTTATATCCTGAGTGGAAAGGGATTTGCTAGATCTAATATTCTCCGAAATCCTCCTAAGCCATACCTTGATTGCCAACCAAATTCTTTCAGCCGATTCCTTAGCACCTTCCATTCAGATTCTACATCGATGCACCCAAAGTCTCCACGTTATTAAACTCGGCTAGATATCAATAATTACACCCCTTTGAGTCGATTTATTAGCAAAAGTAAACCATTGTTGAACACAACAAATCCAAGAAACTGCATTTGTACAAGGAACCCCCAAGGTTGTAGCGGCAAAATCCCAAACCTACACAGCAATCTCGCTCGAGCAATCAAGTGCATTTTTAGGCATTTGAGCTAAATGCCTTTGAGCAATCAAGTGCATTTACTTAGAATTAGTAAGAGGGAAGCTCCCAAGTGCATTTGAGCAATCAAGTCAATCAGGTGCCTTTGAGCAATCAAGTGCATTTACTTAGAATTAGTAAGAGGGAAGCTCCCAAGTGCATTTTTAGGCCTTCATAAGACTTGACATTTTATTCCATTAGAAATTAGTGTCATTCTTAAGGATAATAAAGAAAAGGTGCACAACTCTCGACCTACGTAGAGATGAATCGATTTAGGATTATGACCCTTTCAATTAGTCTTAGCAACTTGTAGATCAAGGAGGAGTCTTTTCCAACAGAGCCTAAAAATCTTTGTAGGAGTAGCTTCTATTCCCTTTATAGTAATCATAAAGCTCAGGAACTTCTTAGACGATGTCCTAACACACACTTTCAGTGGGTTTTAGCGTATGTTATCTCCATAGATGTGGTGAAGCCTCTTCTAGGTTGGTCATATGCATGTGAGTGTAGATGCCATACTCAATGATAAATGGGGTATTCTCCTAATTTGTTTGTATCCAAAGTACATATTCAAGAATGTAAGAGTTTCATGCCACAAAATCGCATCCGTTAATTGATCTAAAGAGCAACCCTGATTAGGAATTGGACAATATCAAGCTACACCTTATAGAAAGAGAATGACTAGTCCATATTAATTAGGTCAAAGTTGAATGATCCAATCACACTCAAGCTAGTAGATTTATAGAAATCTAATGCGGTGTATTTTCATAATCAATGTTAGACTTTCTTGATATTAGCTTAGAGGAAATTGTCAAGTTTTCCACTGCCCTAGGTTTTTGACCAGTGAAGTAGAAGAATATAGGACATGCCTAGAAAGGATGAAGGCAATTTATGAGGAATTTAATAAACCATCTAGGACTAGATTTATAAGGGAGGTCAATTACCTAAATAGGCTACCAATGTGGTCATAGTGAAGAAGATAGATGGTAAGTGGAGGATTTTCATATACTTTATTGATCTAAACAAAATTTACTCAAAGGATAGCTACCCCCTCCTAAGAATTGATCAGTTAGCGGATGCGATTTTGAGGCATGAAACTCTTACATTCTTGAATATGTACTTTGGATACAAACAAATTAGGAGAATACCCCATTTATCATTGAGTATGGCATCTACACTCACATGCATATGACCAACCTAGAAGAGGCTTCACCACATCTATGGAGATAACATACGCTAAAACCCACTGAAAGTGTGTGTTAGGACATCGTCTAAGAAGTTCCTGAGCTTTATGATTACTATAAAGGGAATAGAAGCTACTCCTACAAAGATTTTTAGGCTCTGTTGGAAAAGACTCCTCCTTGATCTACAAGTTGCTAAGACTAATTGAAAGGGTCATAATCCTAAATCGATTCATCTCTACGTAGGTCGAGAGTTGTGCACCTTTTCTTTATTATCCTTAAGAATGACACTAATTTCTAATGGAATAAAATGTCAAGTCTTATGAAGGCCTAAAAATGCACTTGGGAGCTTCCCTCTTACTAATTCTAAGTAAATGCACTTGATTGCTCAAAGGCACCTGATTGACTTGATTGCTCAAATGCACTTGGGAGCTTCCCTCTTACTAATTCTAAGTAAATGCACTTGATTGCTCAAAGGCATTTAGCTCAAATGCCTAAAAATGCACTTGATTGCTCGAGCGAGATTGCTGTGTAGGTTTGGGATTTTGCCGCTACAACCTTGGGGGTTCCTTGTACAAATGCAGTTTCTTGGATTTGTTGTGTTCAACAATGGTTTACTTTTGCTAATAAATCGACTCAAAGGGGTGTAATCATTGATATCTAGCCGAGTTTAATAACGTGGAGACTTTGGGTGCATCGATGTAGAATCTGAATGGAAGGTGCTAAGGAATCGGCTGAAAGAATTTGGTTGGCAATCAAGGTATGGCTTAGGAGGATTTCGGAGAATATTAGATCTAGCAAATCCCTTTCCACTCAGGATATAAAAGTTTTAAGTACTCTTGAGATTCCAATTATCACTTCGAAGGCACAGACTCCTTGTGTTGTTAGGTGGGGGAACCCTCGGGTTGGGTCCGTTAAGTTGAACGTAGATGGTAGTTGTCGTGGAAACCCAGGGACATGTGGAGGGGGTGGTGTGATTAGAGATTGCAGAGGGACTTTCCTGGGTGCTTATTCTTCCTTCTTTGGCTTTGGCTTTAATAATAAAGCCGAACTTAGGGCACTAATTAAGGTATCTACACTTAATATTTACGAGGGCACCTTTTCAAATTAGAATATCCTCACCTAGTCTCCCACAAGCAATATTTTGTATGACTTCTTCAGCTTTGTTATTACCAACCAACTACACTAAGTGCTGCCTATCTCAAACACCATCCACTCACACATCTTTAATATTAAGCCGAGGATTTTCAATATTGTTAAATTGCAAACAAAGAGGGCCACTAGCCAACCAAAACGAACCCTTTCCATTCTTTACAAACTATTAGGGGAGACTATTGAATTGAAACAGAACTTAAAGGGCTAAAATAGTAAGGTTTCGGGGACCGAACCTTTGTGTTTAAAACAGCTCGGTCTACTAAACAGTTGAAAGGTCAAATAGTTGACCTGACTTCGGGTGATCGAATCAAAAAGGACTTCACCATCCTCGTCAACCGAACTCGCACGCTTACCTTTTCTCCAACTTGGAAACCTGAACTTTCACGTTCAAAACTTCCTTGGGCTACCGAATGTTCAAGTTAGGTAAACTAAACTTGATACCAGGCGACCGAATCGCAGACTTTTAGAAAATCGCCCCGGTTCAGCAAATTGTCCTTTTCCTAGGGCACCCAAACATGAAGAACGTACTTTTTCTCATGTGTCTATTAGGGCAACCGAACCACAGGTCAAGCGCCCGAAACTCTCAAGTTGTCCTAATTTTTACCATGGTTATTTTCAGTTAAACAAGGTTAATTTTATTAAACATTTTTAAAACAAATTTAAAAATTTCTTGTGTATCCTTAACGGTTATAATTTTAACCTTCTCTATATATAGGGGTTTATTTACTTGGATTAGTACTTAATTAGCACATTGATTAAGCAAAAATCCTCTAAAATTTCCTAAGCTCTATTTCTTCATACAAACCCTAAACACTCATATACTACCATTCTTTTGAGAAATCAAGCCTTGTGAGTGTTTATTCATTGTTCTAGTGTACTAAAAACCCTCATTTGTTTATTGCATATTTGATTTTCGAATTAAGGGTTTAGCTAGGTTTTTCCCCCAATTCTATTTAATAAATTTGTGTGTGGGAAAAATCTTATAACTAAGTGAGTCTTTACATTATTATTGCAAGACTCATTGAGCTTGTATTTTTGTGTGTGCAAAAATATTTTCACAAGCTCATTTTTGAATATCTCTTTGTGCTTTAATATTGAGAAAATATTTTTGAGATATTCTAATTACTCTTGGTACAAATCTTTGAAACCCTAAACTGTGATTGAGATTTTCATCTTTACATAGTTTCAAAGATTAGCTTATTGATACACTCTTGTGCTTGAATTGAGATAATCATTACTGTAACGCCCTAGACCCGCCACGTGGGGCCCAAAGTGTTATGAGACCAAACACATGTCTCTGATACCACTCACCCAGCGGAACTAATTAAATAACTTAAAACAAAATACTAGAGTTCTATATTTACATATGTAGATCCATAAAATTCAATATCATTCTTCATATTACAAAATCAGAATAAAATACATTAAACATAAGTCTAAATACATATCCATTCTGATATCCAACTCAAAAAACTAACCCTGCCCTGGAGCTATCTAAGTTCGATTACCTGGAAGACCTGAAAAGATTAAATCATCATTGGGGTGAGACACCTCTTAGTAAGGAAGAAGTAATTTACAACGATGTGTGGCTGAAATGTTTAATATATAATTAAAATATCCATACAATCGCATTTCACCACCAATACCAGCCAAGATAACGCATTAATATCACGCCATGGTCAACTCCTCTATCACCCTATCACATGTCCACATACATAATTATTTCTTACTAGTAATTCCCGAGAATAGGGAAGTCTACCCGCCTATAAAAGTAGATTCCCTCTGATGTAGTGCTAACACCAGGGCACTCACCTTTCTCAGTAAGCCCTCGGGTTATGTATCCAGGTAAAGTCTCTGAGAATAGAGAAGATCACCACCCATACAAGTGGCTTCCCTCTACCCTAGTATCCATAAATAATTACCAGAGTACTCACCTTCCTTAGCAAGCCCTTGCATGGAGTAATCTACTTTACCATAAATACTTAATTAATTAAAGTCATACGCAACCAATAATAATCGTTTCACAGAGCTCCACACATAAATGCATACCACAATCAATCCACATAGGATAATCCACATAGGACTCTAATCCATATAAAATACGTTTCCACACAAGATTGGTCCACACAGGACTATCTAACATATAGCGTACATGTCCACACAGGACTGGTCCACATAGGACTATCAACATACATACCCACACAGGATTGGTCCACACAAGGCTGTCAACTATACAACCACACAAGTTTCACGGTCCACATAGGACCACTATCATGGTAAATAGGTAACCAACACACATATTACAAAACAAACCACCCTATTTATGGTAAATAGGTAAATATACTCCTCATACCACTGTCAATGTTTACCCCCAATATAAACGCCTATATAATGACATCCTCATACCACTACCAACGTTATATGACAGTTATACCGAGTACGATATAACGACCTCCTCATACCACTGCCAACGTTATATCGCAATTTACATGAACCACAACACAAATCAATAACAAATTCGGCCATTCAAACACATCCACACAATTACCACAGTATACACAATCAAATAGTATTTTCAACCAACCATAATTCGCAACTTAATAATATTCGCAATAATAATGATTCATCATTCCACAGTACTCACAACCATTTAATTAGCAAAGTTGGTTTCATGCCACACGTTTTTCCCAATATAATATTTAATCAAACCATATTTTCATTTCCTGCACCATTCAATATAATTTACCTAATTATATAAAATTTTATACCCAAAAATTATCTAGTTAAAAATTAATAAAAAACTGTTATAAAGTATTTCCCCTTACCTGCTCCTCAAGATCCCTGCCTAAACCGAACAAAACGAGACCATGTATCCCAAAAGTTCCAACTCACTCAAATCTTAGAAAAATACCCATTTAATACTTCCTAGGCTCCAAAGAACAATATTCATTAAGAAAACTCTAAAATAACTCACTTACCCTGGTTTTGGGATGTTTCTCAGACTTCTCAAATCGAAATTTTGCTCCACCTATATTGTAGAGAATCTTTCCAAGAGTCTCGTGATAACTTCCGATCGTCGAATCAGGCTAAATTTGGGTCGGATTCAAAGAGAGAAGGCAGAGGGGCTGTTTTTAGAGAGAGAAACTGAAGGAAAAATAATTCTTTTCGCTAAAACTCTGATTTTTGCCTATTTATAGGCAACTTGCCACGTGGCCTCGTCGACGAGACATCTGGACTCGTCGATGAGCCCAAGAACACCACTAATGGATGAAATCGCGATCTCGTCGACAAAATTCAAATATATGAAAACCTCTCTCGATAAACCCTCGTCGATGAGACATGCATACTCAACGATGAGGCTCAAATGATTGCTCGTTGACAAGAAAATCTAGTTTGTCGACAAGTGCCTGCTTGTCACCTTTTTAAAATTTCCTTCCCCTTTATTTTTTTCCCCTTTTCCTTTTTATTATCTTTCTTATTATTATTTTAAATAGTTAAAATTTTCTGGGTTGTTACATTCTCCCCTCCTTAAAAGATTTTCGTCCTCGAAATTCGTTAATCACCTATTCACACACTAAAAAGCTAACTAACCACATTCACAAATTTCAAACAATTCAAACATATGCAATAGAAAATCATGCAAAGTTGAACAACATTAACATACATGCTAACATAAACATATTACTTGGGCCTTTAGTATTATCCTCCTCAGGTGTACCCAACATATAGACACGTGTCGGGGCACGGCCACCGCGTGGCACCAGGTTGTTCCTCTAGTTCTGATTCGGCGTTGGTGCATTGTTTGGCGATTCTCGACATTCCCGGGCTATGTGACCATGTTTTCCGCATCTATAGCATAGAACACCCCTACTCTAGCATTCTCCCCAATGCCTCTGATTACATCTAGGGCAGTGGGGGCATGACGAATCACCCTATCGTCCTCGATCATTTCTTTCTGACCCCTAACCTGCAACATCTTTGTCTCCTCTCCACGACCCATGTCTAACATTTGCTTGGGAACGAGGAGACACAAGCCTTTTCCTTCATTGTGATACCTTTATACCTCTCTACAGACTCGACTCTGCAACAGTAGCTTTCTCTACCAATTCTGCGAAATCCTGAATCTGTAAACACCCCATATGCTCATGAATCATCTTATTCAGGCCCCTTTCAAACCACCTCGCCTTCTAGTATTCATTTGGAACCATAGAAGGTGCAAAATGAGATAGTTCCATAAATTTAGCAGCATACTGCTGAATAGTAAGGCGCCCCTAAGTCAAGCTGAAAAATTCCTCCACCTTTGCATTTCTGGTGGTGGCAGGAAAGTATCGGTCGTAGAAGACCTACTTGAAATGACCCCAGGTCATCGCTATAGGTACCACTCTATGTTCCTCCAACATCTTTATCGCATGCCACCACCATTCAGCTTCTCCAGCCAATTTGAAGGTGGCGAAAAGAACCTTTTGTTCCTCGGTCCAGTTCAACACTGCCAGTATCTTTTCCATCTCTTGCATCAACATCTCAGCCTTAATCAGGTCAGTGCCACCCTCAAAAGATGAGGGTTTCAAGTGGGTGAATTGATCAATTGTGCAACCCTAGTGCACCAGTGGATAATTTGATCCCCCAAAATCTCGCCTCATCTCTTCCCTAACATGATGAGCTATTCCTCATAACAGTCTAAAGGTGTCAATCTCATCCCCATTGGAAGCTCCCAATTCACTTCCTCCTCCTTCATCCATGCCTTTGCCTCTCGGATCCATCCCTGAATATAAATATACAACAGAGGCAATTTAAATTCTCCACATCTTAATATATTTCAGACATAATCATAAAACATGAAACCAATTCAATATCCAAATCCTCAATTAAATATCCAACATCTATTTATTCGCAATCATCTTAATCTTCAAATTCAAATTCCAAATTTCAGTTTCTCTGCTAAAAAACATCGCCGTCGATAGATTCATTGTGGTTTTCTGAAACCGTCAACTGATTCATAAAATCACAGAAATTTGTCAAGGAATTTCTGCCTCCAAGCTACGAAATAAAATCATCCACCCTAATCTACCCATTCCTACCCTTATTCAGCTCAAACCTATACTATGGTATTGTTCCTCCTAAAGTCCGCAAGACCGTTATGCTCTGATACCAATTGTAATGCCCCAAACCTGCCATGTGGGGCTCGAAGTGTTATGAGACCAAACTCACGTCTCTAATACCACTCACACAGCGGAACTAACAAAATACCAGGGTTCTATATTTACATATGCAAATCCTTAAAATTCAATATCATTCTTCATATTACAAAACCAGAATAAAATACATTAAACATAATTCTAAATACATATCCATTCTGATATCCAACTTATAGAACTAATCCCGCCTGGAGCTATCAAAGCTCGATCACCTGGAAGACCTGAAAAGATTAAATCATCATCGGGGTGAGACACCTCTCAGTTAAAAAAAAAAAAGTTATTTACAACAGTGTGTGGCTGAAGTGTTTAATATATAATTAAAATATCCATACAATCGCATTTCACCACCAATAGCAGCCAAGATAACGCATTCATATCACGCCATGGTCAACTCCTTTATCACCCAATCACATGCTCACATACATAATTATTTCTTACTGGTAATTCCCGAGAATAGAGAAGTCTACTCGCTCATATAAGTTGATTCCCTCCGCTCTAGTGCTAACACCAGGGCACTCACCTTTCTCAATAAGTCCTCGGGTTATGTATTCAGGTAAAGTCTCCGAGAATAGAGAAGGTCACCCGCCCATACAAGTGGCTTCCCTCTACCCTGGTATCCACAAATAATTAACAGAGTACTCGCCTTCCTCAACAAGCCCTCGGATGGAGTAATCTACTTTACCATAAATACTTAATTAATTAAATTCATACGCAACCAATAATAATCGTTTTACAAAGGTCCACACATAAATGCATACCACAATCAATCCACACAGGACTCTAATCCATATAAAATGCGTTTCAACACAGGATTGGTCCACACAAGACTATCAAACATATAGCGTACATGTCCAAATAGGACTAGTCCACACAGGACTGTCAACCATACAACATACATGTCCACACAGGACTGGTGTGACGCCCTGAACCCGCCAGGTGGGGCCCGGGTGCCACGTGTTCCAATCATTTATATCTGATACCATAATTAACATGCACGTAGCGGAACACAAATAAATACCAGAGTTCTATATAACAACCCAAAAACGACGACTACAACATCCAGATATCCATATCCATAGCCAGTATTTAAACATAACCCAATACAAATATATATCTGTATATATACCAATATATCACAGTACCCCTAAAAAAAAACCACCAAATACAATCTCAGCTTAGGCCCTCAAACTTGGTCTCCAGAAGAACCTAAAAATTGTTAATCCACTAGGGTGAGACACTTCTCAGTAATGGTGGAATAAATTATAACAGTGTGTGACAAATGAGTTTTAATATTTACATATCAAAATAAACTGCTTCTTACATAATATCAATAACAACTAAAAAAAAATGTACTATTAATAACATCCCCGACATCTAATATCATACATACATCCAATATGCACAAGTACATAATTTTTATGCATGCGAAAGTCCCCGAGGATAGGGAAGACCCGCCCATACAAATAGCTTCCCTCTGTTCTGATACTAAAAACTACCTACCAGAGCACTCACCTTACTCAGTAAGCCCTCAAGTGAAGTATTACCTCGCCGCCAGTACACACATCTTTATTATTTTAAAGGCAAAGGTTTCCAAGGATCAGGATGTCTACCCACCCATACAAGTAGCATCCCTTTGCACTGATACCAAGAAACTACCTAGCAGAGCACTTGCCTTTCTCAGCAAGCCCCCGGTGGTATGTTTTCCTCGCCACATGCACACACATGCATTCACAATACGCTATACCATTATTTTTATGCTATAATTAAATTCACATGCGCACAACACATCCACACAAGAATCATGCATTTCATACTTCATCTTCCAATGTTCTCAGTATGTGGCCCACATGGAGCAACTGCGTACATGTCAGTATATGGCCCACACAGGCACCTACGTACTTCTTATCTACACGTGGCCCACACAGTCACCACTACCCACACAGAGTACATAACATGGCCCACACAGGTGCCACCATCCACACAGGATACATAACATGGCCCACACAGGCACCATTATCCACACAGGATATAACGTGGCCCACACAGGCACCACAACCCACACAGGGTACATAACATGGCCCACACATGCACCACTCCAATTTTCGCAACACGTGGCCCACACAGGCACCACTATTCACTAGTATCCAATCCCCATGACCTACCCATCATACATCAGTAGAACAAGCTCCTCAACCTGCCAATGTCCCACCCCATATAAATGACAATATGACAAGCTCCTCGACCTGCCAACGTCATATCATGATTTATATATAGGCAATATAATAACCTCCTCATGCCAACGTTATATTGAGATGCATACGAATAACCAAACCAGTTAGTTCACACAGACGCATCAATGCATTTCCACATAGGAATCCAACAAATCAATTCATTTCCCACACAGTATCCCAACAAATCAATATATTTCCACACAGGAGTCAAATATAACAATTCATTCATCATACCATAATCATTCCAAACATCCCCACATGCAAACCCAAATACCACTGTAATTCATATTCAATTTATTAGGAAAAATTACTCCCATGTCACGCGAATTTAATATCATATGCAATTATTCCAAATATAAACCTTAAACAAAATCATCATTTTCTACTACTCAAACGGTTCTAAAAATCATATAGATAAATAATAAATTTCATACGCTCATAAATGACCGGTTCACCTTAATAAAATACTGATATAATTTTATTCCCCCTTACCTGATTTCCTGAACCACACCTGCAGGGCTCCCAAGATTATACCTGCAGCGCTCACCCGAACCCTAATTCAATCAAATCAACTCCAATAAAATATTATTTTAACCTTTCCCCAATTACAATAATTAAATACCAATTAATTTCTAAATAACTCATTTATCCTAATTTTGGGCTATTTCTACAACGATCCCACAAGAAATCCGCTTCGCTAGATTTATAGAGAATCATCCCTAGATTCTCGTGGTGGTGTTTGATCGTCAATTTAGCTTAAAATTTAAGAAAAATTGAAGTAAGAATGAGAATTTGCCTTACCCCAGGAGATATACCCACGTTGCTCCTACGACAAATCCACTTCGGTAGATATGTCGGTGGCGGAGAATGGAGTCTAGTGGTATTTTCGGATTTTCAATTGGGCGAGAATCCGCCACGAAATCGTAGAAAGAAGAGGAGTGGAGAACATAAGCTGAGAGAATTTTTTTTTTTTTTTTTCTTTCTTTTCCTTCCGCGCGTGAGAAGAAGAAGTTTTTTTTTTCTTTCTTTCCTTTCCTGTTTCTCCAAGAACTTAACCACTAAGTTTCCTTTTCTTTTTTTTTTTCTTTCCTTTATCATTACCTTTCCTTTTTTTTTTTTCTTTTACCTTATTATATAATAACTTTATATATATATATATATATATATATATATACATATATAACTTAATATATATCCTTATTTCAATTTTTTTCACACTATTCCTTTTATTTGTTTATTCCTTTAATTAATTTCCTTAAAAATAATTAATTAATTAATAATTATTTTTTTTAATTAATAATATTTTTTTTTTTGTCAT